>NC_091979.1:305162314-305344835 GCF_044704955.1 Pristiophorus japonicus
GGCCAAGGCTGGCGCTGCCGCCACCCCTCCCCCTAGTTGCGTCCGCGTGCCGGGAGCCATGGGTGCGCGGGCATCGTCGGAGGCCTTTGTTTTCAGGGCCTCCGGCGGGGGGGAGGGAGAGCGTCCGAGCGGAAAGAAGGCGCGGAAGAAGGAGAAACATCTAGAGGCGGGTCCCCTCGGTGCGCCGGAAAGTCTGACCACCGCGCTCAGCCCAACCCAGTCACCGGCGAGCGCGGGGTGCCCCGAGCCCGTGCCCGGGCCCTTGAATACCACCACAGAGGGGCCCAGGCGCGGGCAAGAAAAGGAAAAGGGGGGGGCGGAGCGGGAGGCCTCGGCAGACATGGAGGTCTCCCTGACTCCGCGCGCCCCCAGGAACAAAAAGAGGCACCGCCCCAATGAGGCGGAGGGGGAACAACATCCCTCCGCGGAGGAGGCGGTGCCCGCCGCGTGTCCCGCGTCCCCCACCAGCGCCCCCAAATTGCGCTGCAGGCGCGAGGAGTCTTTCCCCGGGGAGGGTGAGACAGTTGAGGCTGCCCAGCCTCTGCCTCCCGGGGATGGAGTGGAAGATCTGCCTGTCGTGGGGGGCGTGGGGACCGCGGAGGAATGCGTAGCCGCCGGGCCGGGCGTCCCGGGGACCGAGGCGGGCGAGGCCGAAAAGGCCGAACCTGAGCCCGCCCAGCCAATACACAACTTACCCCGGGATTTGCTCGACCCGGCAGAGAATGAAACAATTGATTTTAATGATACTGTAGATGCTGGGCCGGGGGGTGGCAGCGGGGAGGGGGAGGAACACCCACCCTCGCCCCTTACTTTGGAGCTGGAGCACTTGGAGGGCCTGGGGATTTCCTATGGCCGGGTCTCTCCTTGTTCTCCGGTTCCTGGGGCGGAGGGGGAACCCCTTCCGCTGTCATTTCCCGACCCGGCACCATTTTTAAAAGAGCCCAGTGGGGACTCCTCTGCCGACGATCCTGGGGGTGGGATCGGGGCAGTGCCAGGGCCGGTTGGAGCGGCCGGTTCATTTGCCGTACCTTGTGCGGTCGATGGGCCGGCTGCTGGCGGCCACCTCCCGGAGGAGGACGGGGACTCGGTGGGGGACGCGGGTGAAGACCTAGAGACCACCGCCAGGGAGGCGGTGGATCTGCTCGCGGCCGCCGCTGAGGCCCTCCTCGTTCCTGCAAAGGAACTCCGGGACTTTTTGGCCCAGAGCCGGGGTCGCCGCGACCAAGCCCGACTGGCCCTGGAAAAATGGTCCGAGCCGGAGCTGATCAAGGGGTCCGTCCGCGCCGCCGTTAAAACCTTGGCCGCGGGCGGGCCCTTGACAAAGGAGCAGCACCTTGAGCTGCGCGAGCTCGAGGGACTCCTCGCTGGGCTGCGGAGGGAGCGGAGTTCAACAAAAGACTCCGCTCCCTCCCCCACAATAGGTTAAGGTAGAGGTTGCACTATGCTTTTGTCATGAAGATAACCATAGCCAGCCTCAACATCAACGGCGGCAGAGGGGCACGCCGTAGATTTGACAATTTTTCGCTCCTGCGGGAGGGGAAATATGCGGTGTGCTTCCTGCAAGAAACCCACACCGTTCCGGGAGACGAAGCCACGTGGCTCCTGGAATGGCAAGGAGAGGTCCGCATGAGCCACCTCACCGCCATTTCTAGTGGGGTGGCCATCTTGCTGGGCCCGCATTTTCAGCCGGAGATCTTGGGGGTCGAGGAGCCCGTGCCAGGCCGCTTGCTGCACGTAACGGTTCGCCTGGGGGACGTGCCGCTCCATCTCGTGAACGTGTACGCCCCTCATCCCGGCCCGCAGCAAACGCGCTTCTTTGAAGAGGTGTCCGCTCTTCTTGGCTCCGTCGACGTCGGCGACTGCATTGTCCTCGGGGGGGATTTTAACTGCACCCTCGAGGCGAGGGACCGCTCCGGTGCCCCGCAGTGCATGACGGCGATGGAGAAGTTGAGGGACCTGGTCGGGTCCTTCGACTTGGTGGACGTCTGGCGAAATCTCCACCCCGACTCCAGCGCCTTTACTTGGGTGAGGCCTGGAGTTGGATGGTCTAGAGTCGACCGCCTTTACGTGTCTCGGGCGTACGTTTCCTGCGTCCCGGCGGCCTCCATGCGGCCGGTGCCGTGTTCGGACCACCACCTGGTGTGGGCGGAGCTCGCTTCGCTCCGCGCGAGGACGGGGTCCGCGTACTGGCACTTTAACAACCGGCTGCTGGAGGACGTGCGGTTCCAGGACTCGTTCCGTCGATTCTGGTCCGACTGGAGAAGGAAGCAGGGGGGCTTCCCCTCCTTGAGGCTATGGTGGGACGTGGGCAAGGCTCACGTCCGCGTCTTCTGTCAAGAGTACGCGAGGGGGTCGACCAAGAGGCGGGCGGCCAGAGTCGGGCGCCTAGAAAAAGAGGTGCTCGACCTGGAAGCCCGTCTCGGTCAAGTCGTCCAGGACCCGGCCCTGCGGACGGTGTACGAAGCGAAGAAGGCCGCGCTGAAGGACCTGCAGCTCGTCGGGTCCCGAGGCGCGTTCGTGAGGTCGCGGATCCGGTTCCTGCGGGATCTGGACCGCGGCTCCCCCTTCTTCTACTCGCTGGAAAAAAGGCAGAGTGTCCGTAAGCAGCTCTTGACGCTGCTGGCCGACGACGGCTCTCTCGTCTCGGATCCGGAGGGCGTCAACAACAGGGTCCGTGAATATTACGGGGCTCTGTTCTCTCCGGATCCGTCCAGCGAGGAAGCGCGTAGAGTTTTGTGGGAGGACCTGCCGAAGGTCAGCCCGGAGGGCGCCGAAAATCTGGAAGCTCCGCTAAGCCTGGCGGAGCTGACCGGTGCCCTCGCCCGGCTCTCGAGGGGAAAATCCCCGGGGCTGGACGGGCTGACCGTGGAGTTCCACAGGGCGTTCTGGGACGTCCTGGGGAGCGACTACGCGCGGGTCCTGGGGGAAAGTCTGGCGACCGGGGAGATGCCCCTCTCTTGGCGCAGGGCAGTCATCGTCCTGCTGCCTAAGAAGGGCGATCTCCGCCTTCTTAAGAACTGGCGCCCGGTCTCCCTCCTCAGCACGGACTACAAAATCTTCGCCAGGGCGATGTCTGCTCGCCTTGGTGCCGTGCTGGACCACATGATCCACCCCGACCAGTCCTACACGGTCCCGGGCCGGACAATCCACGACAACATCCATCTGGTCCGGGACCTCATCCATTGCTCCCAGGAGGCTGGTCTGTCGGTCGCCTTCCTATCCCTCGACCAAGAGAAGGCGTTCGACAGGGTGGATCACGACTATCTGCTCGGAACTCTGCGCGCTTTCGGGTTCGGGACGCATTTCGTCGCCCGGATCCGACTTTTGTACGCCGCCGCGGAGTGTCTGATTAAGGTTAACGGGTCCTTGACGGCGCCCCTTCGCTTTAGGAGAGGGGTGCGCCAGGGATGCCCCATGTCCGGCCAGTTATACGCTGTTTGCGTGGAGCCTTTCCTGCGCCTCTTGCGGACGAGGTTGACGGGACTGGCTCTGCAAGGGCCGGGCGTGGAGGTCGTCCTCTCGGCTTACGCCGATGACGTGCTCCTCGCGGTAGAGGATCCCGCTGACCTGCGGAGGATGCGTGAGTGCCAGGAGATTTACTCGGCCGCGTCCTCCGCCAGGATCAACTGGGAGAAATGTTCCGGACTCCTGGTGGGTCAGTGGCGGGTGGACTCCCTGCCGGAGGAGCTCAGGCCTTTTGCCTGGAGCACGACCCATCTCCTCTATCTGGGAGTCTACCTTAGCCCCGACGAGGAAGCCTGGCCGGCGAACTGGCAGGAGCTGGAGGCCAAGGTCACCGCTCGCCTAGGGCGCTGGACAGGACTGCTCCGAGTGCTGTCCTACAGGGGTCGAGCGCTAGTCATAAACCAGCTGGTGGCCGCAATGCTGTGGTACCGGCTGGTCACTTTGACCCCTCCCCCTGCGTTTGTCGCCAAGATACAGAAGAAGCTGGTGGACTTCTTCTGGAACAACAGGAAGCACTGGGTCTCTGTCGCGGTCTTGAGTCTCCCGCTTGAGGAGGGCGGTCAGTCGTTGGTGTGCGTCAGCGCCCAGCTCGCGACTTTCCGTCTTCAGACCCTGCAGAGATACCTTTACGTCGAGCCCCCTCCTAGGTGGTGTGCTCTGGCGAGGTATTTCTTCCGCCAGCAGCTCGACCTCAATTATGACACGCAGCTCCTGTTTGTGAACTTGGGGGGTGCCAGGACCGCCCTCCGGGAGCTGCCTGTCTTTTACAGGGAACTCATCAGGGTCTGGAACAAAGTCTCCACCAAGCGCAGCTCTCCGCCGGCTGGAGTGGCGGCCGTCCTGCAGGAGCCGCTGCTCGGGAATCCGTACCTCCACGGCCGAGGCTTCATGTGGCGGTCGGAAGAGAGGGCTGTGGCTGGTGAGGTGACCAGGGTCAGGGACCTGCTCGATGGCGGAGGAGCGGGCTGGATGGCGCCAGTCACGCTGGCGCGGCGCCTAAATTCTGCCAACGTCCGCCGCGCGGCCGATGCCATCGAGTCGCTAAAAACAGCTCTGGGCCCTGACTCCGTTAGGTGTATCGAGGAGGCTCAAGCACGTGGGGAGATCCCGTCCGAACTGACCCCCGTCCGGACGGAATTCCTCATCGGCGCCAAACCCCGGAACCTCCCTCGGGGGCCGGCGCCTCACAACTTGAGCCGCCTCGGGGAAATCCCCTCCGTGCCTTTCAGTTCCGCGCGGAGGGGTTTCCTGTACGGGCTGCTCCTGCACACCCTCAACTTTGCCATCCTCGCCGGCCGTCCGGACACGCCATGGCGCACCATCTTGCCGTCCGGAGGAGGCGGGGGTCCCCGATGGAGGGCACTCTACGCAGGGGTCCTCCCACTATTCATCGGGGACTTGGCCTGGAGGGTGGTGCACGGAGCAGTGCCGTGCAACAAATTTTTAAGCCGGTTCACGGACTCCCAGGCCGCCTGCAATTTCTGCGGTCTGGAGGAGTCCGTGTTCCATGTTTTTATTGAGTGCACAAGGTTGCAGCCCCTGTTCCATTATTTGAAGGGGCTGCTCCTGAAATTCTGGCTGCACTTCAGTCCCACTCTCCTGATCTTTGGGCACCCTGTGCGGAGGGGAGCGGGTAGGTCCGAAGGCCTCCTCGTAGGACTGCTCCTGGGCACGGCCAAGGGTGCCATCAGCCGGTCCAGGCAGCGGGCGGTCGAGGGGGTCGTTCAACCTGACTGCCTGCCTCTCTTCCGCTCTTACATCCGGTCCAGGGTGTCCTTGGAGATGGAGCACGCGGTGTCCACCGGTACGCTCGCGGCCTTCCGCGAGAGGTGGGCACCGGAGGGACTGGAGTGCATCATCACGCCCGGCAACCAAATTTTAATTTGATTTTACGTTTTAAAGTTAATTTGTTTTAATTGCCGGTGCTTTTAGTGTCCCCTTCCCTTTTATAGGGGGCACTGGGGAAAAATTGTGATTTTAGTGCCCAAAAAAAAAAAAAAAAAAAAAAAAAAAAAGAAAAAACAAAAAAAAACACAAAAAAGGGGGGAAAAAAATGGGCCTTGTAAATGTCTGGAGTGTCACCCAGGTCGGGTGGCACAGTTTAATGTTTATGTTTTCGCAGGTAGACTCTAAAAGAGTTTCATGCACAAGGGACCAATCGTGAAGCAGTGGAGGCGTGTCCTGCACAGTTGGAGCTGTGAGCAGTGAGGGAAGCAGCTAGCAACTTGAGCTCCTGCCTGGAGAGCCCTGAGACCAGCCCAGGAATAGAAGGAAGGAAGGGGCTTCACCTTCAACTTCTATCCAGAGGGAGAGGAGGAAGCAGAAAACTTTTTACATCTTTACCATCCTGCAAGGAGTTGGAGAGAGGGGGAAAAGACCAACAACATCCAGTGTGGAAGGAGGGAGACTCAACATTTCTACAGGTGGGTGTGGGTGCATTTCCCAAAAAAGACTTTGTTATATCGGTGGGGGGAGGAAAGAAGACCACTGAGGGCCGGAACATCGCGGGGGGTGTGTGTGTGTGTGGTAGTGTGTGTGGGGGCCGTGCTTACAACTAGGGCCCCCCCCCACAATTGGAACCCCCCCCACCCCCCACATTTGCCTAGCCTGGGATAGCTGGAGCTACCAGGCTGAAGATTGTTATTAATCACCCAATTAAAGATCGTTAGGAGTGCCTGGTGGCTCCAGCTACCCCAGGTGAAGACATCTTCTCCCCCCACCTGAAGACCACCTCAAAGACTTTTGTGTTTTGCCATCTGGGGAGTGCACCCACCCACAGCTGCGAGGAGAGACCTGCCCTCGCAGCCCCCCCCCCTTCCCACCCCCCTCTCTCTTTTCTCTGCTACTCTGTTTCTCCCCTCTCTCTCTGAGAACCCTTTCCTTCCAAATTTTAAAAAAAAAAACCAATTAAGACAACTGAGCAGAGGGAGCAAGGCCTCTCCCCAATTGTCAACGAGGGGAGAGGTGCCTCGTTAAGGGCTCCTCTGCTCAGTGAACATAAGAGGCCATTAAAGACCATTAAGGCCTGTGACTTTGGGGTGGGTGTAGCCCTTAAAGGGACCCCGTGATGGCGACCCCATCCACGCCGGTGGCAGGGCCAGCAAGGACGTATGCGCAGGTGGCAACCGCTTCCACAGCACCTCCTGCGCCACCCGCTGCCCTGCCACCATTTAGATTAATTACTAGAAAACACGGGGTCAAGAGCTACACTCACCCCACAATGAGCATTGAGGAGTGCGTGCGGGCGATGGCTGGGGTAGTCGGCCCCTCGGCCATTGTCGCAGCCTCCAAGATGTCTGGGAAGGCCGTGTTCTTCCTGGGGTCGGAGCGGGCGGTGTCCCTGGCCCTTGAAAAGGGGCTCACGGTGGGCGGGACGTTCCTGCCGGTGGACCCTCTCGAGGCCACCGCGCAGAGGGTCATCGTTTCAAACGTCCCGCCCTTTGTTTCCGCTGAGCTCCTCCTCCCTCACCTACAACAACTGGGGGAGGTAAGGTCAGGGATCAACCCCATACCGCTCGGCCTCAGGGAGAACAGCCTGCGCCACGTGTTCTCCTTCCGCCGCCAGCTCTTTGTCCGGCTGGCGCGGGAGGAGACGACGGAAGGTCATTTTAATGTGGTGCACGAGGGGACTGCCTACCGCGTCTTCTGGACGTCGGACGGCGTGCGGTGCCATGCCTGCAGGGAGGTGGGGCACGTTCGCAAGAACTGCCCCGCCTCCAAGGCCGCCAAACCACCGAAGGCGGCCAAGGCTGGCGCCGCCGCCACCCCTCCCCCTAGTTGCGTCCGCGTGCCGGGAGCCATGGGTGCGCGGGCATCGTCGGAGGCCTTTGTTTTCAGGGCCTCCGGCGGGGGGGAGGGAGAGCGTCCGAGCGGAAAGAAGGCGCGGAAGAAGGAGAAACATCTAGAGGCGGGTCCCCTCGGTGCGCCGGAAAGTCTGACCACCGCGCTCAGCCCAACCCAGTCACCGGCGAGCGCGGGGTGCCCCGAGCCCGTGCCCGGGCCCTTGAATACCACCACAGAGGGGCCCAGGCGCGGGCAAGAAAAGGAAAAGGGGGGGGCGGAGCGGGAGGCCTCGGCAGACATGGAGGTCTCCCTGACTCCGCGCGCCCCCAGGAACAAAAAGAGGCACCGCCCCAATGAGGCGGAGGGGGAACAACATCCCTCCGCGGAGGAGGCGGTGCCCGCCGCGTGTCCCGCGTCCCCCACCAGCGCCCCCAAATTGCGCTGCAGGCGCGAGGAGTCTTTCCCCGGGGAGGGTGAGACAGTTGAGGCTGCCCAGCCTCTGCCTCCCGGGGATGGAGTGGAAGATCTGCCTGTCGTGGGGGGCGTGGGGACCGCGGAGGAATGCGTAGCCGCCGGGCCGGGCGTCCCGGGGACTGAGGCGGGCGAGGCCGAAAAGGCCGAACCTGAGCCCGCCCAGCTATTATCCAACTTCCCCCGGGAGTCGCTCGACCCGGCAGAAAAAAAATTAAATAATTATGACACTGTAGATGCTGGGCCGGGGGGTGGCAGCGGGGAGGGGGAGGAACACCCACCCTCGCCCCTTACTTTGGAGCTGGAGCACTTGGAGGGCCTGGGGATTTCCTATGGCCGGGTCTCTCCTTGTTCTCCGGTTCCTGGGGCGGAGGGGGAACCCCTTCCGCTGTCATTTCCCGACCCAGCACCATTTTTAAAAGAGCCCAGTGGGGACTCCTCTGCCGACGATCCTGGGGGTGGGATCGGGGCAGTGCCAGGGCCGGTTGGAGCGGCCGGTTCATTTGCCGTACCTTGTGCGGTCGATGGGCCGGCTGCTGGCGGCCACCTCCCGGAGGAGGACGGGGACTCGGTGGGGGACGCGGGTGAAGACCTAGAGACCACCGCCAGGGAGGCGGTGGATCTGCTCGCGGCCGCCGCTGAGGCCCTCCTCGTTCCTGCAAAGGAACTCCGGGACTTTTTGGCCCAGAGCCGGGGTCGCCGCGACCAAGCCCGACTGGCCCTGGAAAAATGGTCCGAGCCGGAGCTGATCAAGGGGTCCGTCCGCGCCGCCGTTAAAACCTTGGCCGCGGGCGGGCCCTTGACAAAGGAGCAGCACCTTGAGCTGCGCGAGCTCGAGGGACTCCTCGCTGGGCTGCGGAGGGAGCGGAGTTCAACAAAAGACTCCGCTCCCTCCCCCACAATAGGTTAAGGTAGAGGTTGCACTATGCTTTTGCCATGAAGATAACCATAGCCAGCCTCAACATCAACGGCGGCAGAGGGGCACGCCGTAGATTTGACAATTTTTCGCTCCTGCGGGAGGGGAAATATGCGGTGTGCTTCCTGCAAGAAACCCACACCGTTCCGGGAGACGAAGCCACGTGGCTCCTGGAATGGCAAGGAGAGGTCCGCATGAGCCACCTCACCGCCATTTCAAGTGGGGTGGCCATCTTGCTGGGCCCGCATTTTCAGCCGGAGATCTTGGGGGTCGAGGAGCCCGTGCCAGGCCGCTTGCTGCACGTAACGGTTCGCCTGGGGGACGTGCCGCTCCATCTCGTGAACGTGTACGCCCCTCATCCCGGCCCGCAGCAAACGCGCTTCTTTGAAGAGGTGTCCGCTCTTCTTGGCTCCGTCGACGTCGGCGACTGCATTGTCCTCGGGGGGGATTTTAACTGCACCCTCGAGGCGAGGGACCGCTCCGGTGCCCCGCAGTGCATGACGGCGATGGAGAAGTTGAGGGACCTGGTCGGGTCCTTCGACTTGGTGGACGTCTGGCGAAATCTCCACCCCGACTCCAGCGCCTTTACTTGGGTGAGGCCTGGAGTTGGATGGTCTAGAGTCGACCGCCTTTACGTGTCTCGGGCGTACGTTTCCTGCGTCCCGGCGGCCTCCATGCGGCCGGTGCCGTGTTCGGACCACCACCTGGTGTGGGCGGAGCTCGCTTCGCTCCGCGCGAGGACGGGGTCCGCGTACTGGCACTTTAACAACCGGCTGCTGGAGGACGTGCGGTTCCAGGACTCGTTCCGTCGATTCTGGTCCGACTGGAGAAGGAAGCAGGGGGGCTTCCCCTCCTTGAGGCTATGGTGGGACGTGGGCAAGGCTCACGTCCGCGTCTTCTGTCAAGAGTACGCGAGGGGGTCGACCAAGAGGCGGGCGGCCAGAGTCGGGCGCCTAGAAAAAGAGGTGCTCGACCTGGAAGGCCGTCTCGGTCAAGTCGTCCAGGACCCGGCCCTGCGGACGGTGTACGAAGCGAAGAAGGCCGCGCTGAAGGACCTGCAGCTCGTCGGGTCCCGAGGCGCGTTCGTGAGGTCGCGGATCCGGTTCCTGCGGGATCTGGACCGCGGCTCCCCCTTCTTCTACTCGCTGGAAAAAAGGCAGAGTGTCCGTAAGCAGCTCTTGACGCTGCTGGCCGACGACGGCTCTCTCGTCTCGGATCCGGAGGGCGTCAACAACAGGGTCCGTGAATATTACGGGGCCCTGTTCTCTCCGGATCCGTCCAGCGAGGAAGCGCGTAGAGTTTTGTGGGAGGACCTGCCGAAGGTCGGCCCGGAGGGCGCCGAAAATCTGGAAGCTCCGCTAAGCCTGGCGGAGCTGACCGGTGCCCTCGCCCGGCTCTCGAGGGGAAAATCCCCGGGGCTGGACGGGCTGACCGTGGAGTTCCACAGGGCGTTCTGGGACGTCCTGGGGAGCGACTACGCGCGGGTCCTGGGGGAAAGTCTGGCGACCGGGGAGATGCCCCTCTCTTGGCGCAGGGCAGTCATCGTCCTGCTGCCTAAGAAGGGCGATCTCCGCCTCCTTAAGAACTGGCGCCCGGTCTCCCTCCTCAGCACGGACTACAAAATTTTCGCCAGGGCGATGTCTGCTCGCCTTGGTGCCGTGCTGGACCACATGATCCACCCCGACCAGTCATACACGGTCCCGGGCCGGACGATCCACGACAACATCCATCTGGTCCGGGACCTCATCCATTGCTCCCAGGAGGCTGGTCTGTCGGTCGCCTTCCTATCCCTCGACCAAGAGAAGGCGTTCGACAGGGTGGATCACGACTATCTGCTCGGAACTCTGCGCGCTTTCGGGTTCGGGACGCATTTCGTCGCCCGGATCCGACTTTTGTACGCCGCCGCGGAGTGTCTGATTAAGGTTAACGGGTCCTTGACGGCGCCCCTTCGTTTTAGGAGAGGGGTGCGCCAGGGATGCCCCATGTCTGGCCAGTTATACGCCGTTTGCGTGGAGCCTTTCCTGCGCCTCTTGCGGACGAGGTTGACGGGACTGGCTCTGCAAGGGCCGGGCGTGGAGGTCGTCCTCTCGGCTTACGCCGATGACGTGCTCCTCGCGGTAGAGGATCCCGCTGACCTGCGGAGGATGCGTGAGTGCCAGGAGATTTACTCGGCCGCGTCCTCCGCCAGGATCAACTGGGAGAAATGTTCCGGACTCCTGGTGGGTCAGTGGCGGGTGGACTCCCTGCCGGAGGAGCTCAGGCCTTTTGCCTGGAGCACGACCCATCTCCTCTATCTGGGAGTCTACCTTAGCCCCGACGAGGGAACCTGGCCGGCGAACTGGCAGGAGCTGGAGGCCAAGGTCGCCGCTCGCCTAGGGCGCTGGACAGGACTGCTCCGAGTGCTGTCCTACAGGGGTCGAGCGCTAGTCATAAACCAGCTGGTGGCCGCAATGCTGTGGTACCGGCTGGTCACTTTGACCCCTCCCCCTGCGTTTGTCGCCAAGATACAGAAGAAGCTGGTGGACTTCTTCTGGAACAACAGGAAGCACTGGGTCTCTGCCGCGGTCTTGAGTCTCCCGCTTGAGGAGGGCGGTCAGTCGTTGGTGTGCGTCAGCGCCCAGCTCGCGACTTTCCGTCTTCAGACCCTGCAGAGATACCTTTACGTCGAGCCCCCTCCTAGGTGGTGTGCTCTGGCGAGGTATTTCTTCCGCCAGCAGCTCGACCTCAATTATGACACGCAGCTCCTGTTTGTGAACTTGGGGGGTGCCAGGACCGCCCTCCGGGAGCTGCCTGTCTTTTACAGGGAACTCATCAGGGTCTGGAACAAAGTCTCCACCAAGCGCAGCTCTCCGCCGGCTGGAGTGGCGGCCGTCCTGCAGGAACCGCTGCTCGGGAATCCGTACCTCCACGGCCGAGGCTTTATGTGGCGGTCGGAAGAGAGGGCTGTGGCTGGTGAGGTGACCAGGGTCAGGGACCTGCTCGATGGCGGAGGAGCGGGCTGGATGGCGCCAGTCACGCTGGCGCGGCGCCTAAATTCTGCCAACGTCCGCCGCGCGGCCGATGCCATCGAGTCGCTAAAAACAGCTCTGGGCCCTGACTCCGTTAGGTGTATCGAGGAGGCTCAAGCACGTGGGGAGATCCCGTCCGAACTGACCCCCGTCCGGACGGAATTCCTCATCGGCGCCAAACCCCGGAACCTCCCTCGGGGGCCGGCGCCTCACAACTTGAGCCGCCTCGGGGAAATCCCCTCCGTGCCTTTCAGTTCCGCGCGGAGGGGTTTCCTGTACGGGCTGCTCCTGCACACCCTCAACTTTGCCATCCTCGCCGGCCGTCCGGACACGCCATGGCGTACCATCTTGCCGTCCGGAGGAGGCGGGGGTCCCCGATGGAGGGCACTCTACGCAGGGGTCCTCCCACTATTCATCGGGGACTTGGCCTGGAGGGTGGTGCACGGAGCAGTGCCGTGCAACAAATTTTTAAGCCGGTTCACGGACTCCCAGGCCGCCTGCAATTTCTGCGGTCTGGAGGAGTCCGTGTTCCATGTTTTTATTGAATGCACGAGGTTGCAGCCCCTGTTCCACTATTTGAAGGGGCTGCTCCTGAAATTCTGGCTGCACTTCAGTCCCACTCTCCTGATCTTTGGGCACCCTGTGCGGAGGGGAGCGGGTAGGTCCGAAGGCCTCCTCGTAGGACTGCTCCTGGGCACGGCCAAGGGTGCCATCAGCCGGTCCAGGCAGCGGGCGGTCGAGGGGGTCGTTCAACCTGACTGCCTGCCTCTCTTCCGCTCTTACATCCGATCTAGGGTGTCCTTGGAGATGGAGCACGCGGTGTCCACCGGTACGCTCGCGGCCTTCCGCGAGAGGTGGGCACCGGAGGGACTGGAGTGCATCATCACGCCCGGCAACCAAATTTTAATTTGATTTTACGTTTTAAAGTTAATTTGTTTTAATTGCCGGTGCTTTTAGTGTCCCCTTCCCTTTTATAGGGGGCACTGGGGAAAAATTGTGATTTTAGTGCCCAAAAAAAAACCCAAAAAAAAAGAAAAACACAAAAAAAAAAACCAAAAAAAAAAAGGGGGGAAAAAAAGGGCCTTGAAAATGTCTGGAGTGTCACCCAGGTCGGGTGGCACCGTTTATTGTTTTTATGTTTTCACAGGTGAACTCAAAAGAGTTTCATGCACAAGGGACCAATCGTGGAGCAGTAGAGGCGTGTCCTGCTCAGTTGGAGCTGTGAGCAGTGAGGGAAGCAGCAAGCAACTTGAGCTCCTGCCTGGAGAGCCCTGAGACCAGCCCAGGAATAGAAGGAAGGAAGGGGCTTCACCTTCAACTTTTATCCAGAGGGAGAGGAGGAGAAAGCAGAAAACATTTCAACAACTTTTCACCATTCTGCAAGGAGTTGGAGAGAGGGGGAACAACCACAACAACCATCCAGTGTGGAAGGAGGGAGACTCAACATTCTACAGGTGGGTGTGGGTGCATTTCCCCAAACAGACTTTGTTGTTTCGGTGGGGGGAGGAAAGAAGACCACTGAGGGCCGGAACATCGCGGGGGGTGTGTGTGTGTGTGTGTGGTAGTGTGCGTGGGGGCCTTGCTTACAACTGGGCCCCCCCCCACAATTGGAACCCCCCCCACCCCCCACATTTGCCTAGCCTGGGATAGCTGGAGCTACCAGGCTGAAGATTGTCATCAATCACCCAATTAAAGATCGTTAGGAGTGCCTGGTGGCTCCAGCTACCCCAGGTGAAGACATCTTCTCCCCCCACCTGAAGACCACCCCAAAGACTTTTGTGTTTTGCCATCTGGGGAGTGCACCCACCCACAGCTGCGAGGGGAGACCTGCCCTCGCAGTCCCCCCCTTCCCACCCCCCCTCTCTCTTTCTCTGTTACTCTGTTTCTCCCCTCTCTCTCTGAGAGCCTCTTTCTTCCAAATTTAATTTAAAAAAAAAAAAAAAAAAAAAACATTTAAGACAACTGAGCAGAGGGAGCAAGGCCCCTCCCCAATTGTCAACTAGGGGAGAGGTACCTCATTAAGGGCTCCTCTGCTCAGTCAATCTACAAGAGGCCTAATAAAGACCATTAAGGCCTGTGACTTTGGGGTGGGTGTAGCCCTTAAAGGGACCCCGTGATGGCGACCCCATCCACGCCGGTGGCAGGGCCAGCAAGGACGTTTGCGCAGGCGGTGTCCACATCCACGGCACCTCCTGCGCCACCCGCTGCCCTGCCACCATTCAGACTTATAACCAGGAAACACGGGGTCAAGAGCTACACTCACCCCACAATGAGCATTGAGGAGTGCGTGCGGGCGATGGCTGGGGTAGTCGGCCCCTCGGCCATTGTCGCAGCCTCCAAGATGTCTGGGAAGGCCGTGTTCTTCCTGGGGTCGGAGCGGGCGGTGTCCCTGGCCCTTGAAAAGGGGCTCACGGTGGGCGGGACGTTCCTGCCGGTGGACCCTCTCGAGGCCACCGCGCAGAGGGTCATCGTTTCAAACGTCCCGCCCTTTGTTTCCGCTGAGCTCCTCCTCCCTCACCTACAACAACTGGGGGAGGTAAGGTCGGGGATCAACCCCATACCGCTCGGCCTCAGGGAGAACAGCCTGCGCCACGTGTTCTCCTTCCGCCGCCAGCTCTTTGTCCGGCTGGCGCGGGAGGAGACGACGGAAGGTCATTTTAATGTGGTGCACGAGGGGACTGCCTACCGCGTCTTCTGGACGTCGGACGGCGTGCGGTGCCATGCCTGCAGGGAGGTGGGGCACGTTCGCAAGAACTGCCCCGCCTCCAAGGCCGCCAAACCACCGAAGGCGGCCAAGGCTGGCGCCGCCGCCACCCCTCCCCCTAGTTGCGTCCGCGTGCCGGGAGCCATGGGTGCGCGGGCATCGTCGGAGGCCTTTGTTTTCAGGGCCTCCGGCGGGGGGGAGGGAGAGCGTCCGACCGGAAAGAAGGCGCGGAAGAAGACAAAACATCAAGAGGCGGGTCCCCTCAGTGCGCCGGATAATTTGACCACCGCGCTCAGCCCAACCCCGTCACCGGCGAGCGCGGGGTGCCCCGAGCCCGTGCCCGAGCCCTTGAACAACACCACAGAGGGGCCCGGGCGCGGGCAAGAAAAGGAAAAGGGGGGGGCGGAGCGGGAGGCCTCGGCAGACATGGAGGTCTCCCTGACTCCGCGCGCCCCCAGGAACAAAAAGAGGCACCGCCCCAATGACGCGGAGGGGGAACAACATCCCTCCGCGGAGGAGTCGGTGCCCGCCGCGTGTCCCGCGTCCCCCACCAGCGCCCCCAAATTGCGCTGCAGGCGCGAGGAGTCTTTCCCCGGGGAGGGTGAGACAGTTGAGGCTGCCCAGCCTCTGCCTCCCGGGGATGGAGTGGAAGATCTGCCTGTCGTGGGGGGCGTGGGGACCGCGGAGGAATGCGTAGCCGCCGGGCCGGGCGTCCCGGGGACTGAGGCGGGCGAGGCCGAAAAGGCCGAACCTGAGCCCGCCCAGCTATTACCCAACTTCCCCCGGGAGTTGCTCGACCCGGCAGAGAATGAAACAAATAATTATGACACTGTAGATGCTGGGCCGGGGGGTGGCAGCGGGGAGGGGGAGGAACACCCACCCTCGCCCCTTACTTTGGAGCTGGAGCACTTGGAGGGCCTGGGGATTTCCTATGGCCGGGTCTCTCCTTGTTCTCCGGTTCCTGGGGCGGAGGGGGAACCCCTTCCGCTGTCATTTCCCGACCCAGCACCATTTTTAAAAGAGCCCAGTGGGGACTCCTCTGCCGACGATCCTGGGGGTGGGATCGGGGCAGTGCCAGGGCCGGTTGGAGCGGCCGGTTCATTTGCCGTACCTTGTGCGGTCGATGGGCCGGCTGCTGGCGGCCACCTCCCGGAGGAGGACGGGGACTCGGTGGGGGACGCGGGTGAAGACCTAGAGACCACCGCCAGTGAGGCGGTGGATCTGCTCGCGGCCGCCGCTAAGGCCCTCCTCGTTCCTGCAAAGGAACTCCGGGACTTTTTGGCCCAGAGCCGGGGTCGCCGCGACCAAGCCCGACTGGCCCTGGAAAAATGGTCCGAGCCGGAGCTGATCAAGGGGTCCGTCCGCGCCGCCGTTAAAACCTTGGCCGCGGGCGGGCCCTTGACAAAGGAGCAGCACCTTGAGCTGCGCGAGCTCGAGGGACTCCTCGCTGGGCTGCGGAGGGAGCGGAGTTCAACAAAAGACTCCGCTCCCTCCCCCACAATAGGTTAAGGTAGAGGTTGCACTATGCTTTTGCCATGAAGATAACCATAGCCAGCCTCAACATCAACGGCGGCAGAGGGGCACGCCGTAGATTTGACAATTTTTCGCTCCTGCGGGAGGGGAAATATGCGGTGTGCTTCCTGCAAGAAACCCACACCGTTCCGGGAGACGAAGCCACGTGGCTCCTGGAATGGCAAGGAGAGGTCCGCATGAGCCACCTCACCGCCATTTCTAGTGGGGTGGCCATCTTGCTGGGCCCGCATTTTCAGCCGGAGATCTTGGGGGTCGAGGAGCCCGTGCCAGGCCGCTTGCTGCACGTAACGGTTCGCCTGGGGGACGTGCCGCTCCATCTCGTGAACGTGTACGCCCCTCATCCCGGCCCGCAGCAAACGCGCTTCTTTGAAGAGGTGTCCGCTCTTCTTGGCTCCGTCGACGTCGGCGACTGCATTGTCCTCGGGGGGGATTTTAACTGCACCCTCGAGGCGAGGGACCGCTCCGGTGCCCCGCAGTGCATGACGGCGATGGAGAAGTTGAGGGACCTGGTCGGGTCCTTCGACTTGGTGGACGTCTGGCGAAATCTCCACCCCGACTCCAGCGCCTTTACTTGGGTGAGGCCTGGAGTTGGATGGTCTAGAGTCGACCGCCTTTACGTGTCTCGGGCGTACGTTTCCTGCGTCCCGGCGGCCTCCATGCGGCCGGTGCCGTGTTCGGACCACCACCTGGTGTGGGCGGAGCTCGCTTCGCTCCGCGCGAGGACGGGGTCCGCGTACTGGCACTTTAACAACCGGCTGCTGGAGGACGTGCGGTTCCAGGACTCGTTCCGTCGATTCTGGTCCGACTGGAGAAGGAAGCAGGGGGGCTTCCCCTCCTTGAGGCTATGGTGGGACGTGGGCAAGGCTCACGTCCGCGTCTTCTGTCAAGAGTACGCGAGGGGGTCGACCAAGAGGCGGGCGGCCAGAGTCGGGCGCCTAGAAAAAGAGGTGCTCGACCTGGAAGCCCGTCTCGGTCAAGTCGTCCAGGACCCGGCCCTGCGGACGGTGTACGAAGCGAAGAAGGCCGCGCTGAAGGACCTGCAGCTCGTCGGGTCCCGAGGCGCGTTCGTGAGGTCGCGGATCCGGTTCCTGCGGGATCTGGACCGCGGCTCCCCCTTCTTCTACTCGCTGGAAAAAAGGCAGAGTGTCCGTAAGCAGCTCTTGACGCTGCTGGCCGACGACGGCTCTCTCGTCTCGGATCCGGAGGGCGTCAACAACAGGGTCCGTGAATATTACGGGGCTCTGTTCTCTCCGGATCCGTCCAGCGAGGAAGCGCGTAGAGTTTTGTGGGAGGACCTGCCGAAGGTCGGCCCGGAGGGCGCCGAAAATCTGGAAGCTCCGCTAAGCCTGGCGGAGCTGACCGGTGCCCTCGCCCGGCTCTCGAGGGGAAAATCCCCGGGGCTGGACGGGCTGACCGTGGAGTTCCACAGGGCGTTCTGGGACGTCCTGGGGAGCGACTACGCGCGGGTCCTGGGGGAAAGTCTGGCGACCGGGGAGATGCCCCTCTCTTGGCGCAGGGCAGTCATCGTCCTGCTGCCTAAGAAGGGCGATCTCCGCCTCCTTAAGAACTGGCGCCCGGTCTCCCTCCTCAGCACGGACTACAAAATCTTCGCCAGGGCGATGTCTGCTCGCCTTGGTGCCGTGCTGGACCACATGATCCACCCCGACCAGTCATACACGGTCCCGGGCCGGACAATCCACGACAACATCCATCTGGTCCGGGACCTCATCCATTGCTCCCAGGAGGCTGGTCTGTCGGTCGCCTTCCTATCCCTCGACCAAGAGAAGGCGTTCGACAGGGTGGATCACGACTATCTGCTCGGAACTCTGCGCGCTTTCGGGTTCGGGACGCATTTCGTCGCCCGGATCCGACTTTTGTACGCCGCCGCGGAGTGTCTGATTAAGGTTAACGGGTCCTTGACGGCGCCCCTTCGCTTTAGGAGAGGGGTGCGCCAGGGATGCCCCATGTCCGGCCAGTTATACGCCGTTTGCGTGGAGCCTTTCCTGCGCCTCTTGCGGACGAGGTTGACGGGACTGGCTCTGCAAGGGCCGGGCGTGGAGGTCGTCCTCTCGGCTTACGCCGATGACGTGCTCCTCGCGGTAGAGGATCCCGCTGACCTGCGGAGGATGCGTGAGTGCCAGGAGATTTACTCGGCCGCGTCCTCCGCCAGGATCAACTGGGAGAAATGTTCCGGACTCCTGGTGGGTCAGTGGCGGGTGGACTCCCTGCCGGAGGAGCTCAGGCCTTTTGCCTGGAGCACGACCCATCTCCTCTATCTGGGAGTCTACCTTAGCCCCGACGAGGAAGCCTGGCCGGCGAACTGGCAGGAGCTGGAGGCCAAGGTCGCCGCTCGCCTAGGGCGCTGGACAGGACTGCTCCGAGTGCTGTCCTACAGGGGTCGAGCGCTAGTCATAAACCAGCTGGTGGCCGCAATGCTGTGGTACCGGCTGGTCACTTTGACCCCTCCCCCTGCGTTTGTCGCCAAGATACAGAAGAAGCTGGTGGACTTCTTCTGGAACAACAGGAAGCACTGGGTCTCTGTCGCGGTCTTGAGTCTCCCGCTTGAGGAGGGCGGTCAGTCGTTGGTGTGCGTCAGCGCCCAGCTCGCGACTTTCCGTCTTCAGACCCTGCAGAGATACCTTTACGTCGAGCCCCCTCCTAGGTGGTGTGCTCTGGCGAGGTATTTCTTCCGCCAGCAGCTCGACCTCAATTATGACACGCAGCTCCTGTTTGTGAACTTGGGGGGTGCCAGGACCGCCCTCCGGGAGCTGCCTGTCTTTTACAGGGAACTCATCAGGGTCTGGAACAAAGTCTCCACCAAGCGCAGCTCTCCGCCGGCTGGAGTGGCGGCCGTCCTGCAGGAACCGCTGCTCGGGAATCCGTACCTCCACGGCCGAGGCTTCATGTGGCGGTCGGAAGAGAGGGCTGTGGCTGGTGAGGTGACCAGGGTCAGGGACCTGCTCGATGGCGGAGGAGCGGGCTGGATGGCGCCAGTCACGCTGGCGCGGCGCCTAAATTCTGCCAACGTCCGCCGCGCGGCCGATGCCATCGAGTCGCTAAAAACAGCTCTGGGCCCTGACTCCGTTAGGTGTATCGAGGAGGCTCAAGCACGTGGGGAGATCCCGTCCGAACTGACCCCCGTCCGGACGGAATTCCTCATCGGCGCCAAACCCCGGAACCTCCCTCGGGGGCCGGCGCCTCACAACTTGAGCCGCCTCGGGGAAATCCCCTCCGTGCCTTTCAGTTCCGCGCGGAGGGGTTTCCTGTACGGGCTGCTCCTGCACACCCTCAACTTTGCCATCCTCGCCAGCCGTCCGGACACGCCATGGCGCACCATCTTGCCGTCCGGAGGAGGCGGGGGTCCCCGATGGAGGGCACTCTACGCAGGGGTCCTCCCACTATTCATCGGGGACTTGGCCTGGAGGGTGGTGCACGGAGCAGTGCCGTGCAACAAATTTTTAAGCCGGTTCACGGACTCCCAGGCCGCCTGCAATTTCTGCGGTCTGGAGGAGTCCGTGTTCCATGTTTTTATTGAATGCACAAGGTTGCAGCCCCTGTTCCACTATTTGAAGGGGCTGCTCCTGAAATTCTGGCTGCACTTCAGTCCCACTCTCCTGATCTTTGGGCACCCTGTGCGGAGGGGAGCGGGTAGGTCCGAGGGCCTCCTCGTAGGACTGCTCCTGGGCACGGCCAAGGGTGCCATCAGCCGGTCCAGGCAGCGGGCGGTCGAGGGGGTCGTTCAACCTGACTGCCTGCCTCTCTTCCGCTCTTACATCCGGTCCAGGGTGTCCTTGGAGATGGAGCACGCGGTGTCCACCGGTACGCTCGCGGCCTTCCGCGAGAGGTGGGCACCGGAGGGACTGGAGTGCATCATCACGCCCGGCAACCAAATTTTAATTTGATTTTACGTTTTAAAGTTAATTTGTTTTAATTGCCGGTGCTTTTAGTGTCCCCTTCCCTTTTATAGGGGGCACTGGGGAAAAATTGTGATTTTAGTGCCCAAAAAAAAAAAACAAAAAAGAAAAAAGAAAAAAAAAAAAAAAAAATAAAAGGGGGGGAAAAAAAGGGCCTTGTAAATGTCTGGAGTGTCACCCAGGTTGGGTGGCACCGTTATTGTTTTATGTTTTCACAGGTATACTCTAAAAGAGTTTCATGCACAAGGGACCAATCGTGGAGCAGTAGAGGCGTGTCCTGCTCAGTTGGAGCTGTGAGCAGTGAGGGAAGCAGCAAGCAACTTGAGCTCCTGCCTGGAGAGCCCTGAGACCAGCCCAGGAATAGAAGGAAGGAAGGGGCTTCACCTTCAACTTTTATCCAGAGGGAGAGGAGGAGAAAGCAGAAAACTCTTTTAACATCTTTTACCATTCTGCAAGGAGTTGGAGAGAGGGGGAAAAACCAACAACATCCAGTGTGGAAGGAGGGAGACCCAACATTCTACAGGTGGGTGTGGGTGCATTTCCCCAAACAGACTTTGTTGTATCGGTGGGGGGAGGAAAGAAGACCACTGAGGGCCGGAACATCGCGGGGGGTGTGTGTGTGTGTGGTAGTGTGCGTGGGGGCCGTGCTTACAACTAGGCCCCCCCCCACAATTGGAACCCCCCCCACCCCCCCACATTTGCCTAGCCTGGGATAGCTGGAGCTACCAGGCTGAAGATTGTTATTAATCACCCAATTAAAGATCGTTAGGAGTGCCTGGTGGCTCCAGCTACCCCAGGTGAAGACATCTTCTCCCCCCACCTGAAGACCACCTCAAAGACTTTTGTGTTTTGCCATCTGGGGAGTGCACCCACCCACAGCTGCGAGGAGAGACCTGCCCTCGCAGCCCCCCCCCTCTCTCTTTTCTCTGCTACTCTGTTTCTCCCCTCTCTCTCTGAGAACCCTTTCCTTCCAAATTTAAAAAAAAAACAATTAAGACAACTGAGCAGAGGGAGCAAGGCCTCTCCCCAATTGTCAACGAGGGGAGAGGTGCCTCGTTAAGGGCTCCTCTGCTCAGTTAAATACACGAGGCCATTAAAGACCATTAAGGCCTGTGACTTTGGGGTGGGTGTAGCCCTTAAAGGGACCCCGTGATGGCGACCCCATCCACGCCGGTGGCAGGGCCAGCAAGGACGTATGCGCAGGTGGCAACCGCTTCCACAGCACCTCCTGCGCCACCCGCTGCCCTGCCACCATTTACACTTATAACAAAAAAACACGGGGTCAAGAGCTACACTCACCCCACAATGAGCATCGAGGAGTGCGTGCGGGCGATGGCTGGGGTAGTCGGCCCCTCGGCCATTGTCGCAGCCTCCAAGATGTCTGGGAAGGCTGTTTTCTTCCTGGGGTCGGAGCGGGCGGTGTCCCTGGCCCTCGAAAAGGGGCTCACGGTGGGCGGAACGTTCCTGCCGGTGGATCCTCTCGAGGCCACCGCGCAGAGGGTCATCGTGTCGAACGTCCCGCCCTTTGTTCCCGCTGAGCTCCTCCTCCCTCACCTACAACAACTGGGGGAGGTAAGGTCAGGGATCAACCCCATACCGCTCGGCCTCAGGGAGAACAGCCTGCGCCACGTGTTCTCCTTCCGCCGCCAGCTCTTTGTCCGGCTGGCGCGGGAGGACGTGACAGAAGGGCACTTTAATGTGGTGCACGAGGGGACTGCCTACCGCGTCTTCTGGACGTCGGACGGCGTGCGGTGCCATGCCTGCAGGGAGGTGGGGCATGTTCGTAAGAACTGCCCCGCCTCCAAGGCCGCCAAACCACCGAAGGCGGCCAAGGCTGGCGCTGCCGCCACCCCTCCCCCTAGTTGCGTCCGCGTGCCGGGAGCCATGGGTGCGCGGGCATCGTCGGAGGCCTTTGTTTTCAGGGCCTCCGGCGGGGGGGAGGGAGAGCGTCCGAGCGGAAAGAAGGCGCGGAAGAAGGAGAAACATCTAGAGGCGGGTCCCCTCGGTGCGCCGGAAAGTCTGACCACCGCGCTCAGCCCAACCCAGTCACCGGCGAGCGCGGGGTGCCCCGAGCCCGTGCCCGGGCCCTTGAATACCACCACAGAGGGGCCCAGGCGCGGGCAAGAAAAGGAAAAGGGGGGGGCGGAGCGGGAGGCCTCGGCAGACATGGAGGTCTCCCTGACTCCGCGCGCCCCCAGGAACAAAAAGAGGCACCGCCCCAATGAGGCGGAGGGGGAACAACATCCCTCCGCGGAGGAGGCGGTGCCCGCCGCGTGTCCCGCGTCCCCCACCAGCGCCCCCAAATTGCGCTGCAGGCGCGAGGAGTCTTTCCCCGGGGAGGGTGAGGCAGTCGAGGCTGCCCAGCCGCTGCCTCCTGGGGAGGGCGTGGAAGATCTGCCTGTCGTGGGGGGCGTGGGGCCAGTGGAAGAATGCGTAGCCGGCGGGTCGAGCGTCCCGGGGACCGAGGCGGGCGGGGCCGAAAAGGCCGAACCTGAGCCCGCCCAGCTATTATCCAACTTCCCCCGGGAGTCGCTCGACCCGGCAGAAAAACAATTTATTGATTTTAATGAAACTGTAGATGCTGGGCCGGGGGGTGGCAGCGGGGAGGGGGAGGAACACCCACCCTCGCCCCTTACTTTGGAGCTGGAGCACTTGGAGGGCCTGGGGATTTCCTATGGCCGGGTCTCTCCTTGTTCTCCGGTTCCCGGGGCGGAGGGGGAACCCCTTCCGCTGTCATTTCCCGACCCAGCACCATTTTTAAAAGAGCCCAGTGGGGACTCCTCTGCCGACGATCCTGGGGGTGGGATCGGGGCAGTGCCAGGGCCGGTTGGAGCGGCCGGTTCATTTGCCGTACCTTGTGCGGTCGATGGGCCGGCTGCTGGCGGCCACCTCCCGGAGGAGGACGGGAACTCGGTGGGGGACGCGGGTGAAGACCTAGAGACCACCGCCAGGGAGGCGGTGGATCTGCTCGCGGCCGCCGCTGAGGCCCTCCTCGTTCCTGCAAAGGAACTCCGGGACTTTTTGGCCCAGAGCCGGGGTCGCCGCGACCAAGCCCGACTGGCCCTGGAAAAATGGTCCGAGCCGGAGCTGATCAAGGGGTCCGTCCGCGCCGCCGTTAAAACCTTGGCCGCGGGCGGGCCCTTGACAAAGGAGCAGCACCTTGAGCTGCGCGAGCTCGAGGGACTCCTCGCTGGGCTGCGGAGGGAGCGGAGTTCAACAAAAGACTCCGCTCCCTCCCCCACAATAGGTTAAGGTAGAGGTTGCACTATGCTTTTGCCATGAAGATAACCATAGCCAGCCTCAACATCAACGGCGGCAGAGGGGCACGCCGTAGATTTGACAATTTTTCGCTCCTGCGGGAGGGGAAATATGCGGTGTGCTTCCTGCAAGAAACCCACACCGTTCCGGGAGACGAAGCCACGTGGCTCCTGGAATGGCAAGGAGAGGTCCGCATGAGCCACCTCACCGCCATTTCTAGTGGGGTGGCCATCTTGCTGGGCCCGCATTTTCAGCCGGAGATCTTGGGGGTCGAGGAGCCCGTGCCAGGCCGCTTGCTGCACGTAACGGTTCGCCTGGGGGACGTGCCGCTCCATCTCGTGAGCGTGTACGCCCCTCATCCCGGCCCGCAGCAGACGCGCTTCTTTGAAGAGGTGTCCGCTCTTCTTGGCTCCGTCGACGTCGGCGACTGCATTGTCCTCGGGGGGGGATTTTAACTGCACCCTCGAGGCGAGGGACCGCTCCGGTGCCCCGCAGTGCATGACGGCGATGGAGAAGTTGAGGGACCTGGTCGGGTCCTTCGACTTGGTGGACGTCTGGCGAAATCTCCACCCCGACTCCAGCGCCTTTACTTGGGTGAGGCCTGGAGTTGGATGGTCTAGAGTCGACCGCCTTTACGTGTCTCGGGCGTACGTTTCCTGCGTCCCGGCGGCCTCCATGCGGCCGGTGCCGTGTTCGGACCACCACCTGGTGTGGGCGGAGCTCGCTTCGCTCCGCGCGAGGACGGGGTCCGCGTACTGGCACTTTAACAACCGGCTGCTGGAGGACGTGCGGTTCCAGGACTCGTTCCGTCGATTCTGGTCCGACTGGAGAAGGAAGCAGGGGGGCTTCCCCTCCTTGAGGCTATGGTGGGACGTGGGCAAGGCTCACGTCCGCGTCTTCTGTCAAGAGTACGCGAGGGGGTCGACCAAGAGGCGGGCGGCCAGAGTCGGGCGCCTAGAAAAAGAGGTGCTCGACCTGGAAGGCCGTCTCGGTCAAGTCGTCCAGGACCCGGCCCTGCGGACGGTGTACGAAGCGAAGAAGGCCGCGCTGAAGGACCTGCAGCTCGTCGGGTCCCGAGGCGCGTTCGTGAGGTCGCGGATCCGGTTCCTGCGGGATCTGGACCGCGGCTCCCCCTTCTTCTACTCGCTGGAAAAAAGGCAGAGTGTCCGTAAGCAGCTCTTGACGCTGCTGGCCGACGACGGCTCTCTCGTCTCGGATCCGGAGGGCGTCAACAACAGGGTCCGTGAATATTACGGGGCTCTGTTCTCTCCGGATCCGTCCAGCGAGGAAGCGCGTAGAGTTTTGTGGGAGGACCTGCCGAAGGTCGGCCCGGAGGGCGCCGAAAATCTGGAAGCTCCGCTAAGCCTGGCGGAGCTGACCGGTGCCCTCGCCCGGCTCTCGAGGGGAAAATCCCCGGGGCTGGACGGGCTGACCGTGGAGTTCCACAGGGCGTTCTGGGACGTCCTGGGGAGCGACTACGCGCGGGTCCTGGGGGAAAGTCTGGCGACCGGGGAGATGCCCCTCTCTTGGCGCAGGGCAGTCATCGTCCTGCTGCCTAAGAAGGGCGATCTCCGCCTCCTTAAGAACTGGCGCCCGGTCTCCCTCCTCAGCACGGACTACAACATTTTCGCCAGGGCGATGTCTGCTCGCCTTGGTGCCGTGCTGGACCACATGATCCACCCCGACCAGTCATACACGGTCCCGGGCCGGACGATCCACGACAACATCCATCTGGTCCGGGACCTCATCCATTGCTCCCAGGAGGCTGGTCTGTCGGTCGCCTTCCTATCCCTCGACCAAGAGAAGGCGTTCGACAGGGTGGATCACGACTATCTGCTCGGAACTCTGCGCGCTTTCGGGTTCGGGACGCATTTTGTCGCCCGGATCCGACTTTTGTACGCCGCCGCGGAGTGTCTGATTAAGGTTAACGGGTCCTTGACGGCGCCCCTTCGTTTTAGGAGAGGGGTGCGCCAGGGATGCCCCATGTCCGGCCAGTTATACGCCGTTTGCGTGGAGCCTTTCCTGCGCCTCTTGCGGACGAGGTTGACGGGACTGGCTCTGCAAGGGCCGGGCGTGGAGGTCGTCCTCTCGGCTTACGCCGATGACGTGCTCCTCGCGGTAGAGGATCCCGCTGACCTGCGGAGGATGCGTGAGTGCCAGGAGATTTACTCGGCCGCGTCCTCCGCCAGGATCAACTGGGAGAAATGTTCCGGACTCCTGGTGGGTCAGTGGCGGGTGGACTCCCTGCCGGAGGAGCTCAGGCCTTTTGCCTGGAGCACGACCCATCTCCTCTATCTGGGAGTCTACCTTAGCCCCGACGAGGGAACCTGGCCGGCGAACTGGCAGGAGCTGGAGGCCAAGGTCGCCGCTCGCCTAGGGCGCTGGACAGGACTGCTCCGAGTGCTGTCCTACAGGGGTCGAGCGCTAGTCATAAACCAGCTGGTGGCCGCAATGCTGTGGTACCGGCTGGTCACTTTGACCCCTCCCCCTGCGTTTGTCGCCAAGATACAGAAGAAGCTGGTGGACTTCTTCTGGAACAACAGGAAGCACTGGGTCTCTGCCGCGGTCTTGAGTCTCCCGCTTGAGGAGGGCGGTCAGTCGTTGGTGTGCGTCAGCGCCCAGCTCGCGACTTTCCGTCTTCAGACCCTGCAGAGATACCTTTACGTCGAGCCCCCTCCTAGGTGGTGTGCTCTGGCGAGGTATTTCTTCCGCCAGCAGCTCGACCTCAATTATGACACGCAGCTCCTGTTTGTGAACTTGGGGGGTGCCAGGACCGCCCTCCGGGAGCTGCCTGTCTTTTACAGGGAACTCATCAGGGTCTGGAACAAAGTCTCCACCAAGCGCAGTTCTCCGCCGGCTGGAGTGGCGGCCGTCCTGCAGGAACCGCTGCTCGGGAATCCGTACCTCCACGGCCGAGGCTTTATGTGGCGGTCGGAAGAGAGGGCTGTGGCTGGTGAGGTGACCAGGGTCAGGGACCTGCTCGATGGCGGAGGAGCGGGCTGGATGGCGCCAGTCACGCTGGCGCGGCGCCTAAATTCTGCCAACGTCCGCCGCGCGGCCGATGCCATCGAGTCGCTAAAAACAGCTCTGGGCCCTGACTCCGTTAGGTGTATCGAGGAGGCTCAAGCACGTGGGGAGATCCCGTCCGAACTGACCCCCGTCCGGACGGAATTCCTCATCGGCGCCAAACCCCGGAACCTCCCTCGTGGGCCGGCGCCTCACAACTTGAGCCGCCTCGGGGAAATCCCCTCCGTGCCTTTCAGTTCCGCGCGGAGGGGTTTCCTGTACGGGCTGCTCCTGCACACCCTCAACTTTGCCATCCTCGCCGGCCGTCCGGACACGCCATGGCGTACCATCTTGCTGTCCGGAGGAGGCGGGGGTCCCCGATGGAGGGCACTCTACGCAGGGGTCCTCCCACTATTCATCGGGGACTTGGCCTGGAGGGTGGTGCACGGAGCAGTGCCGTGCAACAAATTTTTAAGCCGGTTCACGGACTCCCAGGCCGCCTGCAATTTCTGCGGTCTGGAGGAGTCCGTGTTCCATGTTTTTATTGAATGCACAAGGTTGCAGCCCCTGTTCCACTATTTGAAGGGGCTGCTCCTGAAATTCTGGCTGCACTTCAGTCCCACTCTCCTGATCTTTGGGCACCCTGTGCGGAGGGGAGCGGGTAGGTCCGAAGGCCTCCTCGTAGGACTGCTCCTGGGCACGGCCAAGGGTGCCATCAGCCGGTCCAGGCAGCGGGCGGTCGAGGGGGTCGTTCAACCTGACTGCCTGCCTCTCTTCCGCTCTTACATCCGATCCAGGGTGTCCTTGGAGATGGAGCACGCGGTGTCCACCGGTACGCTCGCGGCCTTCCGCGAGAGGTGGGCACCGGAGGGACTGGAGTGCATCATCACGCCCGGCAACCAAATTTTAATTTGATTTTACGTTTTAAAGTTAATTTGTTTTAATTGCCGGTGCTTTTAGTGTCCCCTTCCCTTTTATAGGGGGCACTGGGGAAAAATTGTGATTTTAGTGCCCAAAAAAAAACAAAAAAAAAAGAAAAAACACAAAAAAAAAAAAAAAAGGGGGGGGAAAAAAGGGCCTTGTAAATGTCTGGAGTGTCACCCAGGTCGGGTGGCACCGTTTAATGTCTTTATGTTTTGCAGATAAACTCAAAAGAGTTTCATGCACAAGGGACCAATCGTGGAGCAGTAGAGGCGTGTCCTGCTCAGTTGGAGCTGTGAGCAGTGAGGGAAGCAGCAAGCAACTTGAGCTCCTGCCTGGAGAGCCCTGAGACCAGCCCAGGAACAGAAGGAAGGAAGGGGCTTCACCACAACTTTACCCAGAGGGAGAGGAGGAGAACAGAAAACATTTACCAACTTTTAACATTCTGCAAGGAGTTGGAGAGAGGGGGAAAGGACCAACAACAACCAGTGTGGAAGGAGGGAGACTCTACATTCTACAGGTGGGTGTGGGTGCATTTCCCAAAAAGACTTTGTTGTTTCGGTGGGGGGAGGAAAGAAGACCACTGAGGGCCGGAACATCGTGGGGGGTGTGTGTGTGTGTGGTAGTGTGTGTGGGGGCCTTGCTTACAACTAGGCCCCCCCCCACAATTGGAACCCCCCCCACCCCCCACATTTGCCTAGCCTGGGATAGCTGGAGCTACCAGGCTGAAGATTGTTATTAATTACCCAATTAAAGATCGTTAGGAGTGCCTGGTGGCTCCAGCTACCCCAGGTGAAGACATCTTCTCCCCCCACCTGAAGACCACCCCAAGGACTTTTGTGTTTTTGCCATCTGGGGAGTGCACCCACCCACAGCTGCGAGGGGAGACCTGCCCTCGCAGTCCCCCCCCCCCTTCCCACCCCCCTCTCTCTTTCTCTGCTACTCTGTTTCTCCCCTCTCTCTCTGAGGCCTCTTCCTTCCAAATTTGCAAAAAAAAAACCAATTAAGACAACTGAGCAGAGGGAGCAAGGCCTCTCCCCAATTGTCAACGAGGGGAGAGGTGCCTCGTTAAGGGCTCCTCTGCTCAGTTAACATACGAGGCCATTAAAGACCATTAAGGCCTGTGACTTTGGGGTGGGTGTAGCCCTTAAAGGGACCCCGTGATGGCGACCCCATCCACGCCGGTGGCAGGGCCAGCGAAGACGTATGCGCAGGTGGTGTCCACATCCACGGCACCTCCTGCGCCACCCGCTGCCCTGCCACCGTTCAGACTTATAACCAGGAAACACGGGGTCAAGAGCTACACTCACCCCACAATGAGCATCGAGGAGTGCGTGCGGGCGATGGCTGGGGTAGTCGGCCCCTCGGCCATTGTCGCAGCCTCCAAGATGTCTGGGAAGGCTGTGTTCTTCCTGGGGTCGGAGCGGGCGGTGTCCCTGGCCCTCGAAAAGGGGCTCACGGTGGGCGGGACGTTCCTGCCGGTGGATCCTCTCGAAGCCACCGCGCAGAGGGTCATCGTGTCGAACGTCCCGCCCTTTGTTCCCGCTGGGCTCCTCCTCCCTCACCTACAACAACTGGGGGAGGTAAGGTCAGGGATCAACCCCATACCGCTCGGCCTCAGGGAGAACAGCCTGCGCCACGTGTTCTCCTTCCGCCGCCAGCTCTTTGTCCGGCTGGCGCGGGAGGACATGACAGAAGGGCACTTTAATGTGGTGCACGAGGGGACTGCCTACCGCGTCTTCTGGACGTCGGACGGCGTGCGGTGCCATGCCTGCAGGGAGGTGGGGCATGTTCGCAAGAACTGCCCCGCCTCCAAGGCCGCCAAACCACCGAAGGCGGCCAAGGCTGGCGCTGCCGCCACCCCTCCCCCTAGTTGCGTCCGCGTGCCGGGAGCCATGGGTGCGCGGGCATCGTCGGAGGCCTTTGTTTTCAGGGCCTCCGGCGGGGGGGAGGGAGAGCGTCCGACCGGAAAGAAGGCGCGGAAGAAGACAAAACATCAAGAGGCGGGTCCCCTCGGTGCGCCGGATAATTTGACCACCGCGCTCAGCCCAACCCCGTCACCGGCGAGCGCGGGGTGCCCCGAGCCCGTGCCCGAGCCCTTGAACAACACCACAGAGGGGCCCGGGCGCGGGCAAGAAAAGGAAAAGGGGGGGGCGGAGCGGGAGGCCTCGGCAGACATGGAGGTCTCCCTGACTCCGCGCGCCCCCAGGAACAAAAAGAGGCACCGCCCCAATGACGCGGAGGGGGAACAATATCCCTCCGCGGAGGAGTCGGTGCCCGCCGCGTGTCCCGCGTCCCCCACCAGCGCCCCCAAATTGCGCTGCAGGCGCGAGGAGTCTTTCCCCGGGGAGGGTGAGACAGTTGAGGCTGCCCAGCCTCTGCCTCCCGGGGATGGAGTGGAAGATCTGCCTGTCGTGGGGGGCGTGGGGACCGCGGAGGAATGCGTAGCCGCCGGGCCGGGCGTCCCGGGGACTGAGGCGGGCGAGGCCGAAAAGGCCGAACCTGAGCCCGCCCAGCTATTACCCAACTTCCCCCGGGAGTTGCTCGACCCGGCAGAAACAAAATATATTGATTTTAATGAAACTGTAGATGCTGGGCCGGGGGGTGGCAGCGGGGAGGGGGAGGAACACCCACCCTCGCCCCTTACTTTGGAGCTGGAGCACTTGGAGGGCCTGGGGATTTCCTACGGCCGGGTCTCTCCTTGTTCTCCGGTTCCTGGGGCGGAGGGGGAACCCCTTCCGCTGTCATTTCCCGACCCAGCACCATTTTTAAAAGAGCCCAGTGGGGACTCCTCTGCCGACGATCCTGGGGGTGGGATCGGGGCAGTGCCAGGGCCGGTTGGAGCGGCCGGTTCATTTGCCGTACCTTGTGCGGTCGATGGGCCGGCTGCTGGCGGCCACCTCCCGGAGGAGGACGGGGACTCGGTGGGGGACGCGGGTGAAGACCTAGAGACCACCGCCAGTGAGGCGGTGGATCTGCTCGCGGCCGCCGCTGAGGCCCTCCTCGTTCCTGCAAAGGAACTCCGGGACTTTTTGGCCCAGAGCCGGGGTCGCCGCGACCAAGCCCGACTGGCCCTGGAAAAATGGTCCGAGCCGGAGCTGATCAAGGGGTCCGTCCGCGCCGCCGTTAAAACCTTGGCCGCGGGCGGGCCCTTGACAAAGGAGCAGCACCTTGAGCTGCGCGAGCTCGAGGGACTCCTCGCTGGGCTGCGGAGGGAGCGGAGTTCAACAAAAGACTCCGCTCCCTCCCCCACAATAGGTTAAGGTAGAGGTTGCACTATGCTTTTGCCATGAAGATAACCATAGCCAGCCTCAACATCAACGGCGGCAGAGGGGCACGCCGTAGATTTGACAATTTTTCGCTCCTGCGGGAGGGGAAATATGCGGTGTGCTTCCTGCAAGAAACCCACACCGTTCCGGGAGACGAAGCCACGTGGCTCCTGGAATGGCAAGGAGAGGTCCGCATGAGCCACCTCACCGCCATTTCTAGTGGGGTGGCCATCTTGCTGGGCCCGCATTTTCAGCCGGAGATCTTGGGGGTCGAGGAGCCCGTGCCAGGCCGCTTGCTGCACGTAACGGTTCGCCTGGGGGACGTGCCGCTCCATCTCGTGAACGTGTACGCCCCTCATCCCGGCCCGCAGCAGACGCGCTTCTTTGAAGAGGTGTCCGCTCTTCTTGGCTCCGTCGACGTCGGCGACTGCATTGTCCTCGGGGGGGATTTTAACTGCACCCTCGAGGCGAGGGACCGCTCCGGTGCCCCGCAGTGCATGACGGCGATGGAGAAGTTGAGGGACCTGGTCGGGTCCTTCGACTTGGTGGACGTCTGGCGAAATCTTCACCCCGACTCCAGCGCCTTCACTTGGGTGAGGCCTGGAGTTGGATGGTCTAGAGTCGACCGCCTTTACGTGTCTCGGGCGTACGTTTCCTGCGTCCCGGCGGCCTCCATGCGGCCGGTGCCGTGTTCGGACCACCACCTGGTGTGGGCGGAGCTCGCTTCGCTCCGCGCGAGGACGGGGTCCGCGTACTGGCACTTTAACAACCGGCTGCTGGAGGACGTGCGGTTCCAGGACTCGTTCCGTCGATTCTGGTCCGACTGGAGAAGGAAGCAGGGGGGCTTCCCCTCCTTGAGGCTATGGTGGGACGTGGGCAAGGCTCACGTCCGCGTCTTCTGTCAAGAGTACGCGAGGGGGTCGACCAAGAGGCGGGCGGCCAGAGTCGGGCGCCTAGAAAAAGAGGTGCTCGACCTGGAAGCCCGTCTCGGTCAAGTCGTCCAGGACCCGGCCCTGCGGACGGTGTACGAAGCGAAGAAGGCCGCGCTGAAGGACCTGCAGCTCGTCGGGTCCCGAGGCGCGTTCGTGAGGTCGCGGATCCGGTTCCTGCGGGATCTGGACCGCGGCTCCCCCTTCTTCTACTCGCTGGAAAAAAGGCAGAGTGTCCGTAAGCAGCTCTTGACGCTGCTGGCCGACGACGGCTCTCTCGTCTCGGATCCGGAGGGCGTCAACAACAGGGTCCGTGAATATTACGGGGCTCTGTTCTCTCCGGATCCGTCCAGCGAGGAAGCGCGTAGAGTTTTGTGGGAGGACCTGCCGAAGGTCAGCCCGGAGGGCGCCGAAAATCTGGAAGCTCCGCTAAGCCTGGCGGAGCTGACCGGTGCCCTCGCCCGGCTCTCGAGGGGAAAATCCCCGGGGCTGGACGGGCTGACCGTGGAGTTCCACAGGGCGTTCTGGGACGTCCTGGGGAGCGACTACGCGCGGGTCCTGGGGGAAAGTCTGGCGACCGGGGAGATGCCCCTCTCTTGGCGCAGGGCAGTCATCGTCCTGCTGCCTAAGAAGGGCGATCTCCGCCTCCTTAAGAACTGGCGCCCGGTCTCCCTCCTCAGCACGGACTACAAAATCTTCGCCAGGGCGATGTCTGCTCGCCTTGGTGCCGTGCTGGACCACATGATCCACCCCGACCAGTCATACACGGTCCCGGGCCGGACGATCCACGACAACATCCATCTGGTCCGGGATCTCATCCATTGCTCCCAGGAGGCTGGTCTGTCGGTCGCCTTCCTATCCCTCGACCAAGAGAAGGCGTTCGACAGGGTGGATCACGACTATCTGCTCGGAACTCTGCGCGCTTTCGGGTTCGGGACGCATTTTGTCGCCCGGATCCGACTTTTGTACGCCGCCGCGGAGTGTCTGATTAAGGTTAACGGGTCCTTGACGGCGCCCCTTCGCTTTAGGAGAGGGGTGCGCCAGGGATGCCCCATGTCCGGCCAGTTATACGCCGTTTGCGTGGAGCCTTTCCTGCGCCTCTTGCGGACGAGGTTGACGGGACTGGCTCTGCAAGGGCCGGGCGTGGAGGTCGTCCTCTCGGCTTACGCCGATGACGTGCTCCTCGCGGTAGAGGATCCCGCTGACCTGCGGAGGATGCGTGAGTGCCAGGAGATTTACTCGGCCGCGTCCTCCGCCAGGATCAACTGGGAGAAATGTTCCGGACTCCTGGTGGGTCAGTGGCGGGTGGACTCCCTGCCGGAGGAGCTCAGGCCTTTTGCCTGGAGCACGACCCATCTCCTCTATCTGGGAGTCTACCTTAGCCCCGACGAGGGAGCCTGGCCGGCGAACTGGCAGGAGCTGGAGGCCAAGGTCGCCGCCCGCCTAGGGCGCTGGACAGGACTGCTCCGAGTGCTGTCCTACAGGGGTCGAGCGCTAGTCATAAACCAGCTGGTGGCCGCAATGCTGTGGTACCGGCTGGTCACTTTGACCCCTCCCCCTGCGTTTGTCGCCAAGATACAGAAGAAGCTGGTGGACTTCTTCTGGAACAACAGGAAGCACTGGGTCTCTGCCGCGGTCTTGAATCTCCCGCTTGAGGAGGGCGGTCAGTCGTTGGTGTGCGTCAGCGCCCAGCTCGCGACTTTCCGTCTTCAGACCCTGCAGAGATACCTTTACGTCGAGCCCCCTCCTAGGTGGTGCGCTCTGGCGAGGTATTTCTTCCGCCAGCAGCTCGACCTCAATTATGACACGCAGCTCCTGTTTGTGAACTTGGGGGGTGCCAGGACCGCCCTCCGGGAGCTGCCTGTCTTTTACAGGGAACTCATCAGGGTCTGGAACAAAGTCTCCACCAAGCGCAGCTCTCCGCCGGCTGGAGTGGCGGCCGTCCTGCAGGAGCCGCTGCTCGGGAATCCGTACCTCCACGGCCGAGGCTTCATGTGGCGGTCGGAAGAGAGGGCTGTGGCTGGTGAGGTGACCAGGGTCAGGGACCTGCTCGATGGCGGAGGAGCGGGCTGGATGGCGCCAGTCACGCTGGCGCGGCGCCTAAATTCTGCCAACGTCCGCCGCGCGGCCGATGCCATCGAGTCGCTAAAAACAGCTCTGGGCCCTGACTCCGTTAGGTGTATCGAGGAGGCTCAAGCACGTGGGGAGATCCCGTCCGAACTGACCCCCGTCCGGACGGAATTCCTCATCGGCGCCAAACCCCGGAACCTCCCTCGGGGGCCGGCGCCTCACAACTTGAGCCGCCTCGGGGAAATCCCCTCCGTGCCTTTCAGTTCCGCGCGGAGGGGTTTCCTGTACGGGCTGCTCCTGCACACCCTCAACTTTGCCATCCTCGCCGGCCGTCCGGACACGCCATGGCGCACCATCTTGCCGTCCGGAGGAGGCGGGGGTCCCCGATGGAGGGCACTCTACGCAGGGGTCCTCCCACTATTCATCGGGGACTTGGCCTGGAGGGTGGTGCACGGAGCAGTGCCGTGCAACAAATTTTTAAGCCGGTTCACGGACTCCCAGGCCGCCTGCAATTTCTGCGGTCTGGAGGAGTCCGTGTTCCATGTTTTTATTGAGTGCACAAGGTTGCAGCCCCTGTTCCATTATTTGAAGGGGCTGCTCCTGAAATTCTGGCTGCACTTCAGTCCCACTCTCCTGATCTTTGGGCACCCTGTGCGGAGGGGAGCGGGTAGGTCCGAAGGCCTCCTCGTAGGACTGCTCCTGGGCACGGCCAAGGGTGCCATCAGCCGGTCCAGGCAGCGGGCGGTCGAGGGGGTCGTTCAACCTGACTGCCTGCCTCTCTTCCGCTCTTACATCCGGTCCAGGGTGTCCTTGGAGATGGAGCACGCGGTGTCCACCGGTACGCTCGCGGCCTTCCGCGAGAGGTGGGCACCGGAGGGACTGGAGTGCATCATCACGCCCGGCAACCAAATTTTAATTTGATTTTACGTTTTAAAGTTTAATTTGTTTTAATTGCCGGTGCTTTTAGTGTCCCCTTCCCTTTTATAGGGGGCACCGGAGAAATTGTGATTTTAGTGCCCAAAAAAAAAAAAAAAAAAAAAAACACAAAAAAAAACCAAAAAAAGGAAAAAAGGGCCTTGTAAATGTCTGGAGTGTCACCCAGGTCGGGTGGCACAGTTTAATGTTTATGTTTTGCAGGTAGACTCGAAAAGAGTTTCATGCACAAGGAAGAGGTGGGCACCGGAGGGACTGGAGTGCATCATCACGCCCGGCAACCAAATTTTAATTTGATTTTACGTTTTAAAGTTTAATTTGTTTTAATTGCCAGTGCTTTTAGTGTCCCCTTCCCTTTTATAGGGGGCACCGGAGAAATTGTGATTTTAGTGCCCAAAAAAAAACAAAAAAAAAACAAAAAACACAAAAAAAAAAACCAAAAAAAGGAAAAAAGGGCCTTGTAAATGTCTGGTGTGTCACCCAGGTCGGGTGGCACAGTTTAATGTTTATGTTTTGCAGGTAGACTCTAAAAGAGTTTCATGCACAAGGAAGAGGTGGGCACCGGAGGGACTGGAGTGCATCATCACGCCCGGCAACCAAATTTTAATTTGATTTTACGTTTTAAAGTTTAATTTGTTTTCATTGCCGGTGCTTTTAGTGTCCCCCTTCCCTTTTATAGGGGGCACTGGGGAAAATTGTGAATTTAGTGCCCAAAAAAAAAAACCAAAAAAAAGAAAAAAAGGAAGAAAAAAAACAAAAAAAAAAAGGGGGGAAAAAAAAAAAGGGCCTTGTAAATGTCTGGAGTGTCACCCAGGTCGGGTGGCACAGTTTAATGTTTTATGTTTTCGCAGGTAAACTCAAAAGAGTTTCATGCACAAGGACCCCCAGGTCCCTCTGCACCGCGGCATGTTGTAATTTCTCCCCATTCAAATAATATTCCCTTTTACTGTTTTTTTTCCCCAAGGTGGATGACCTCACATTTTCTGGCATTGTATTCCATCTGCCAAACCTTAGCCCGTTCGTTTAACCTATCTAAATCTCTTTGCAGCCTCTCTGTGTCCTCTACACAACCCGCTTTCCCACTAATCTTTGTGTCATATGCAAATTTTGTTACACTACATTCTATCCCCTCTTCCAGGTCATCTATGTACAGAAGATACAGTCTCTGCGAGATTGTCCCATACCCACCGAAACGTCTTCAGTTGACTGCATCAGAGTCAGTGGGGATATGGACGTTGTATCCTTAGCCTACGTTTCATCAACAATTGTAGAATGTGGCGTAGTTCTGAATTTGAAAAGAAAATTCGCAAACCTATGCTTCAGGCTCACCGATGATCCAGCCTGTCGAACTGGTTTCCGCAAAGCCTCCTTGACAATCCTGATCAACCTTTCAGCTGCTCATTCGTAGCAGGATGAAATGGTGCTGCCAACGTGTGTTTGATACCGTTGTGTCTGGCAAAATTCGCAAGTTGCGTGGACCAAAATTGCGGCCCATTATCTGACGCCATTTCTTTGAGCAGGCCATGGCATGCAAAAATATCCCGCAATTGATCCAATGTATGCTCTGTAGTCGTAGATGACCCCATATGCTGTACTTCCAGCCATTTCGAATGACTATCGATTAGAGTCAGAAAATTATCATTGCCCCTCTTGCAAAAATCAATATGTATTCTTTGGATGGTCTCATTGGCCAAGTCCATGGTTGCAGCGGCATTTTAGCGGGTATGCCCCTGCATTCTTGTCAGATAGAATTATTAGTAAGTAGGTGTACTAAGTCTTTATCCAACCCAAGCCAATAAACAAAACTTCGGGCCACTGCTTTCATGCCCACGATGCCAGTATGCTCACTGTGAAGTTTCGTCAAGACTTTGGCCCGCAGTGCACTGGGAATGACTACTCTCAGGCCCCATTTTAGACATCCCTGCGCACATGATAATTCGTGCTAATGATGATGAAAGGGCTTTACCACCTCGTTTAAATGCTTCTAATCTTCAGGCCACCCTCACAAAGTGTGCTCATAGGCCTGCTGTAATGTGGCATCTGTCTGGGTGTGTTTTGCAATAACGACATCTAGGCTAAAGATTGACAGTTCACAACCAATTTCAGAACCTTCATGAGGCAACCTTGAAAGGGCATCCGCCACTGCACTCTGCTTTGATGTACGATACTCGATTTTGTAATCATATTGAGACAATAAAATAGCTCATCTTTACATCCTGGAAGCCGCCATAGATGGAATTGCCGCCTTTTGGCCTAGGATAGCTAGTAACGGTATGTGATCGGTTACGAGCGGGAATTGGCACCCTAAAAGAAACTCATGCAACATTTTAACACCAAACATAATTGTCAAAGCCTCTTTCTCAATCTGGGCATAATTTTGTTCACTTTTGTTGAGTGTATGTGATGCAAAGGCAACCGTTTTTTCCTGCCCATCATTTATAACATGGCTGATCACTGTTCCCACACCATACGCAGAGGCATCACATGCTAGTCTTAGTTCACGAGTCAGATTACAATGGACAAGAAGAGCACGACTGCTCAAGCGTCGCTTGCATGTGTCGTATGCATTCTGTTGCTCTTTGTCCCATATCCACGCACCCCTTTCTTTAATGACCTTTGCTAGTCCAGGAAGAAAACAAGCATAATATTGGACCATGCCCAAAAAGGATCGTAAGTCAGTAACGTTTTTCAGTTCCGGAGCCATCATGATGGTTTACACTTTCTCCTTAACTGGTTGGAGACAATTTTAATCTTCCTGCAATCCTAGATAAACCACCTCATGCTGTATAAATGCACATTTACTCCTCTTCAGCTTCAGATTATGGTAATTGAACCGTCTGAATGAATACTTCTTCTAAGATATCCAGGTTTTTCTTCTCTGTGCCGGTGGCTATCAACACATCATCTTGATTGCACAAACAGTGATTTATTCCCTGCAAGATTTTATCCATGGCAGCCTGAAATATCTTTGGTGAGGACTTGATACCATAGGCCAACTTGGTGTATGCATATAAACCTGTGTGTGTGTTAACTGTCAGATACTGCTGACTATCATGGTCAACCTTGAGTTGAGTATAGGCGTGGAAGAGATCCAGTTTTGTGAAGACTTTGGCTCCCGCCAGTTCTGCGATGTCGGTAAAGGGTACTGTTCATCATCAACTGCTCGATTTAGGATAATTTTATAGTCCCCACAGAGCCGTACCATTTTGTCTGCCTTCAGAACTACAACTCACTCCTATCAGTATTCACTAAAACTCAGTTTTTCAACTTATCAAGCTCTTGCTTAATCTGAGATTTTAATGCATGTGATACTGGCCTTGGTCAACAAGAAATAGGTTTGACATCCGACTTAATCCGAATATGTGCATTGATGCCCTTGTATGAGTCCTGAAACATGTTGGCAGTAGAGTATCTAGCCGAGACTTAACCATTTCTGTACTACAGATGCCGTACCAAACCAAATGAAGCACTCTTAGCCAATCTTTGTCCATGAGTGTCGGCCGATTGACGTATTTTGATAAAATAATAGCTAATCTTGTTCGTTGCTCCCGGCATTGTACTACACACTCCATTTGTCTAAGCGTTTGCAGTTTTTCTCCTGCATATGTTTTCAGCTTCACTGGTCTCGCTTTTAGTGGTATGTCCCTAAAATTCTCGTAATACACATCCTGACTCATTATTGAGCAATCATCTGCTGTATCTATTGCCATATTAATCCATTGATTATTAATCAATCAGTGCTAATATTCTGAAATCCTGACTTAATGAGTGTATTGCCTTGCCCTTCACTGCATATAAACTGTATATGCCAAAACCTACACTGTTCTGATCAGTTACCACCCAGTGAAATCTTTGATTATGGTTGGGCCTGTCCTTGGGTTTACATGCAGCTGCAATGTGTCCCCTTACTTGGCACCGGTAGCATCTTGCCCACTTGGACTGACACTGTTATGCGGTATGGTTGTCATTACACCTATGACATCTATTCTTCTTGGTTTCATAACTCTCTCTCTGATTAGGGCTCACACTCTTCTGGTTTCTACAGCCCTGTGGCTGTGAACTGCTACCACTGCCGGTAATGAGTGAAATTCCTTCATATTTTTTTCTGCCATCTCCATGGAGAAGGCTCTCTTGCAAGCTTTCTCAAAAGGGAGATCATCCATATCTAACAATTTTGACTGGATGCATTCATCCGTTAGTCCACATACAAATTTATCTCGAAGAGCCCTGTCCAGGAATCCTCCAAAATTGCATTGCAGAGATAATTTTTTTATGGCAACAATGTAATCATTGATGGTTTCTCATTGCAAACTTATAGCTCTCTGCTATTTCTAAAGGCTGTGGATCAAAATGATTCTCCAATTTCTGTAGTATGTCCGAGAATGAAGCATCCTTAACCTTTCTTGGGATTAACAGATTCACTAAGATATTGGCCCTGAACTTGCGGTTAAAGGCTTCCTGCGGGTGGATGCCTCCGACCACAAAAATATTTACGAATGTACCTGGTGGTCCCGGAGGAACGAACACTTGCGCTATGAGGTCTCCATGCACAGCCCAGCACAGAGGCCCACGTATTCCAGGAGCGTATGTGCAGCCTGGGATCACGTGGGCCAGACCAACCAATGAAAATGGCGTATCCCTATTCACAGTAATGGTGAGTTCCATTTGTACGGTGATCATCATTTCTATAAATGGGGGTACCCCCAAAAACACAAACATTTTAAATAAATAAGAAAGACACTTCACATGTTTAAAATTAATTGAAATTGAATTTAATTAAATGTTTTAGAAAAATATTTTTTTTAATATGTTTTAATGGGGTAAAAATAAACTTACCTTAATGGGCAGGGTTTTTAAAATATAAAAATTATTGATAATGTTTTATTTTTCTATCTTTTAAAACTCTTATGCTGGTAAAAGTAAGCCTTATGCCTGCTTTTACCAAGCGTAAGAGTTTGAAGGACATTCACAGGGCAAGAGTTGGGCAAATAGCCCAAAACTCTGCCCGCAAAAGTCCTTCTCCTGGGAACGTGTTGGAACTGTCAAACTAAATATTGACAGTTTGCAAGTGCTGGATTTCGGCGCATGTGCATCGTGCACCGAGAACCGGCAGTTGGGGGTCCTCTACGGGTGCGGGCATAAATCGTACGTGCCCATAGAGACCGTGATTTTTGGCCCATTATAATTTTCAACTCCAAGCATAACTGACAAAATAGCTTTCATCTTCTCCTGAACTGCTTGATTCCTTAATTGCGAACCTGCCACGCCTGCTGGGACTTCATTGACGTCATTAGCTTTAAAAACCATTTGCAAAATTTCACAGTAAGATCTAAACAATTCCTTATTCTTGTCAAAATCTTCCAAATTGCTGACATAACTCACTGACATAAACATGTTGCCTTCTTAGTTTAATAGCCGTTAATCACGTTCAGTAATTTTGAATTGCTTTCCAATGACTTTAAATGGCTTTCCACAAGCTCTTTTTATCAGTTCAATACTATCAATACTCACAAAAATGGTATTTCTAGACTCTCATTCAGGAACCACGCTACTGGTATATCTTCTCACTGTGCTCCATTTGCAGTTGTCTTCTCATACAAGGGATTCCACCAAAATTTCTTCATGAAAAAATTCCATTCTCGCCACCATTCTTGTAGTATATTTGCTTCATGACTTCTTTGCTTAAGAATTCATAGCTACACACTTGTTGTAAAGAACTAGCTGGTTTATTAGAAAAGGTTTAACAATCAAACTGAACACTACCAGTTCATCCACCAGGCTCTCAGTTGCATGGCTCATCGTGGAAAATCTGAACTCAATTAACTGGGGTTTTACTGAGTCCTGTGAACAACACGTGACTGGCTAAACCACTCACAGTGCAACAGCTCCACAAGCTCCAAGGTGTATACATTACAGGAGGGAATAGGAAGGGAAGCTTTAGTTAAAGGGAGAAAACCGGGTGGAAGAGAGGAGTTAATGCAAATGGCAAGTCAGTGGGAGCGGAGGCAATGAGAGGGAGGGAGCCAGAAAGATTGAGGAGGCAATGTGACATAGAGTAGAAAGGGAAAGGGTTGAATACATGGAAAACTTGCAAGGGGTAGACGGCAATATCAGCAAGGGAAAGGGTGGGGTAAGTGATTCCCTACTCCCTGGCCAGATCAGAAATCTAGTCTTCAGTGGTGTTAGCCATGGCTCAGTAGTAGCAGTCTCCCCTGTTGAGTCAGAAGGTTGTGCGTTGAAGTCCCACTTCCTGGACTTGAACACATAATCCAGTGCAGTACTGAGGGTTCAGATGAGACGTTAAACCGAGGGCCTGTGTACCCTCTCAGGTGTATGTAAAGGATCCCTCAGCACTATTCGAAGAAGAGCAGGGGAGTTCCCTTGGTGTTCTGGCCAATATTTATCCCTCAACCAATATCATTAAAACAGATTATCTGGTCATTATCACACAGCTGTTTGTGGGATCTTGCTGTGCATAAATTGGCTGCCGCATATCCTATATTACAAGTGATTATACCTCAAAAGTACTCCTTTGGCTGTAAAGTGCTTTAGGACATCCTGAGGTCATAAAAGGTGTTATATAAATGTAAGTTCTTTTTTTTTTTAAAGCATCTTCCTCCCTGCGCCTTGCACCCTAAAAGAAGCCCATAGCTCTGGGCAGATCCCTGCCCCCACCTGGGACCCTCCATTTGCTGCCTAGCCCAGATTCACCTTGGTTCACAGTCTGCAAATGTGGCTCTCCTTCATTCGTTTCCCTGCCCAATTAGTGCCCTGGTATAGACAACCTGTGGTCCTTAGTGGATCTCTGGCATGCCAGGTCACATATGCAAGCCATGCTCCCTCCTGTTCGAAAGGAAAGAATAAAAAGAGAGCTTAGCACAGAGAGAGAAGTAGAAAAAGGAGAAAGAAGAGAAAGCGAGAAAAACAGACAGAGAGAGAAGCAGCAACACAAAGATGACAGAGACAGGTAAGAGAGTGACGGTATGCTTCAATTTACCATGAGAAACACCAGGAGAGCCTACCCTGGAAATACTCACACCCTATACGATGAAGATCTGACTCTTAAATTCAGGGCACTTTGTTAACAGTAACCATTTCCACATTCATTGCCACGTATTTCTGAAAGTTTTACCCAGGTTTTAAGCTTTTTCCGTTTGAATAAAGTGCTCTAGAAATACTTGTACGTGGCAGCTTGTGGATTGCCCGCAGCGAGCTGTGATTCCTGTTTGCTCAGAGAGGAACAACCTTGAAACTGTGCAGTTTTAAAATGTATACCTGCCGTAAAAAGGGCCTCGCATGAACATTGATTTAATCTCTGCGTAAAGCCAAGGCATGCATTGCAAAACATTAATTGCCATGGCCATCAAGTGCTTGCCAAGAAGAACTGACCAAAATGCCACAGGGAGACAGACACAACTGCTGAGATTCACCTGTTCACTGTCTCAAAACGATAAGGTTTCTCCTGTGGTCACAGTGATGGAAAGTATGAGGGGTATAGAGGATGAGACAGAAGTAGATGATGTCTGGGGGTGGGGAATAGAGGGGTAAAAAGGGGATGGGGTCAGGATGAGGAGATGAATGGGGAAAGGGAACAAGTCGGGGATCCGCGGGAATGGGGAGGTGGAGGGGAAGCTATAGTGGAATGGAGGAAACTGGGTGTAAAAGAGGATACAGGAAGAGACGAGAGTGCAGAGTGGAAGCAAGTCTTCCTCGATTCCAAGGGACTGCCTATGATGATGATGATGATGATGGGAGCGGAGGCGATGAGATTAAGGGAGCCAGAAGGATGGGGGAGGCGATGAGACAGGACAGAGCAGAATAAGACAGGGCTTGATACATGGGGTAATTGGAAGGGGCAGAATCTGACTTCAGCAGGATTGGCAACCATGGGTCCAAGTTTCGGGTGGAGTTGCTCCTATTTTTTTGGAGCAATTAGTTTAGTTTGGAGTATCTTAGAAATCGTAATTCTCGGCATTTAGTTTGCTCCAGTTCTAGTGAGTTAGTTTGGTTTCGTTTTAGTTCAGTTTTTTTTCAAAAGGGGGCATTACCAGCAAGTTTAGGCACCGAAAAGTTACTCCAAACTAACTTAGAATGGAGTAAGCATCAACTTTTGTCTGCTCAGAAAAACCTTGCGTACACTTTAGAATTAGGCCAGAGATGGGGGGGAAGGGAAGTTAGAGGGAAGTTAGGGGATTTTCCAAAGCATTAAACACTTCACTTTTAAAAATAAAGAACCATCATCAATAATAAATGATCAGTAAATCAATAAATCAATAAATAAAAAATCATTCAATAAATCAATAAATAAAAAATAAAAAGTTCCTACCTCACCTACCCGTTCGGGAGCACCGGGAGCCCAGCCAGGGCTAGGGTCTGGTGCTGCAGGGGCTGGAAATCGGCACTCTGCCCGCTCCAGGAGCCCATTCGGCCAGGGCTAGGGGCTGCGTGCTTCGGGCCCCTCCCACACAGCCAGCAGCACACACACACAGAATCTGGGAGCCAGGAGCTACTGCGCACGCGCGCAGCTGCCGGCACTCTGCTCCGCCCCCCCCCCCCCCCCCCAGCTGTAATGCTGCGTCGCGCTGACTGCTGAACAGGCCTGCTGCACTCGGAGAATCACGAGGTAAGTTTTTGGCGCGCTTTTCATTTCACAAAATAGGCAGGCCTCTCGGAGGTGCGCCATTCTAGTGGATATCGGAAACTTGGGCCCAAAATCACTTCCAGCTCCTGCATTCGCTTAGGTCATTATTTGCACCATAGTCCATCAACGGAAATTTTGATGGCACCCCCATTGGGACAAGAGCACATCGTGTGGTGGAGGGGTCGATAAAATGGGAAGAGGTCCAACTCTCCAGATCATAGAACCTTACAGCACAGAAGGAGGCCATTTAGCCCATTGTGCCTGTACCTGCTCTTTCCCCCTAGCCTGGTAATTTTTTCTTTTTCAAGTATTTACCCAATTCTCTTTTGAAAGTTACTATTAAATCTGCTTCCTCCGCCTTTTCAGGCAGTGCATTCTAGATAATAACAAAACAAACTTTAAAAAACATTCCCTCATCTGCCTCCTGGTTCTTTTGCCAATTATCGTAAATCTGTGACCTCTGGTTACCGACTTTCCTGCCACTGGAAGTAATTTCTCCCTGTCCACTTTATCAAAACCCCATATAATTTGAACACCTCTGCTAAATCTCCCCTTAACCTTCCCTTCTCTAAGGACAACAACCACAGCTTCTCCAGTCTCTCCAACCATCTGTGTCATTTGCCAATTTCTGTTTGGGCCTTAAGGTGCTTTCTTCAAAAACAGAGGAGGGCTAAATTTTAATATTGTAATTAGATGCTTGTGACCACATGAGTAATTTGTCATTATTCTCCCCTGGGATGCCCTGTAGCTTGAGTTCAATGCAATTAATGGAGCTGACAGGAAATGTAAAGGGGAGGGGGGTCTGCTGTTTTTGAAAAAGAATAGCTGAAAGTGTACATTTTCTTCGGATTTATGCTTGGTATTATTTACAGTGTTATTTTTGGATCTCAAGTGTCTATAGTTGCTACAATTACAAATACAATTTTTGCAAATGGGGATTCCTCTTTTTCAAGTGTTGTTTGGAGGATGTGGAAGAGGATGCTTGGTAGATCAGATTGTGTCAAGGTGGACTGCCTAAACCCACACTTGCATACAATTACATTCTACAGGGTTGTAGCAGTTTAATATGACTCGGCCACTTCAGAGGGAAGTTAAGACTCAACCACATATCTACAGGCAGAGATACATCTACCTTGGAAAGTTGGAGGGAAACTGCCCTCGCAGCCTCTGGTTCATTAGAGAGGGAGTGACAAAATTGGACCTCCCGCCAACCTCTACCTCATGGACTATACTAAACGTGGTGCTCAAACAGCATTGTTCTTCTAAATACTGACCCACCGTGTGGTCCCAATTCCTTTGCGCTGAAACTGAGGAAGGACATGCGCTGGCCTCTCCAGTCAGAAGGTTTCCGTTACTCCTTCTGCCCCTGCTCACTTAAGCTCTGTGATTCACCAGCAAGCACTTTCTCAACCAATTATCTAACTCCTCCAGGGTAGACATACACGTGTCGGTGCTTGCAATCGACAGAGCAAGTGACACTAAATACATAAGAACATAAGAAATAGAAGCAGGAGAAGGTCATTTGGGCCTTCGAGCCTGCTCTGCCATTCAACCTCAACTCCACCTTCCCACATTATCCCCATATCCCTTAATTCCCTTAGTTCTCAAAAATGTATCAACCCCTGTCTTGAAAATACTCAACGACTGAGCTCAGCTCTCTGGGGTAGAGAATTCCAAAGATTCACAACACTTAGAGTGAAGAAAATTCTCCTCATCTCAGTCTTAAATGGATGACCCCTTATTCTGAGACTGTACCCCATGTTCTAAATTCCCCAGCCAGTGGAAACATTTTCTCAGCATTAACCCTGTCAAGTCCCTTACGAATTTTATATGTTTCAATTAGATCACCTCTCATTCTTCTAAACTCAAGAGAATATAGGCCTAGTCTACTCAATCTCTTCTCATAGGATAATCCCCTCATCCCAGGCACCAGTCTAGTGAACCTTCATGTCTTTCCTTAGGAGACCAGAACTGTACACAGTACTGTGAGGTGCTGACTTAGTATTTCCACTTGGCCCTGTGGCTTATTTTTGGGGGCAACCTATGGAACCAGAAGAACATAGGTTATAATGGTGGCTGGAAATTGCCTCCTGTAATAATGTGTGTCTTGGTGGCTCGCTTTAAACTATGCATGTAGGAAGAATAACAAGAAAAGGGTGTTCAGGCCTTGAGCTTCGGGGAGTACTTTGGCTTCACCACTACTCTCTGTTCTCAGGTACGACCTTGTCCAACATGGTCTGTTCGTAGTGATTGATGGATCTAAAGTGAGAGACTCTCCAACATTTTGAGTCTGTTCCCTTCTGTTAAGTGCCGTTTCATTCTCCAATCAGAGGAGAAGTGCCGATACGTTGGAACTTTGAAGGGCACGTAAACATGTGACTGTCAACCCAGAATCCCAGCTAATGCGAGTAAATGGGCATTCATTGTGCAGCGTAGTTGGGTGATGAGCTTTCTTTAGGCGGACAGTTTTTCCAAATGGTCATCCAACAACAGTTCCAGTTTGAAGTGGCAGGCAAAACAACAGTAACAACTTGCGTAGTAAAACGTCCCAAGGCACTTCATAGACAAAATTTGACACCGAGCCATATAAGGAGATATTATGACAGGTGGTCAAAGAAAGGAAACAAGGAGGCTATCGGAGGGAATGGGGAGGTGGAGGGGAAGCTATTGTGGAATGGAGGAAACTGGGAAGAAGGGAGGATACAGGAGGAGACGAGTTAGTGCAAAGGACAAGTTAGTGAGAGCGGAGGCAATGAAAGGAAGGGAGCCGGAAGGATGGGGGAGGCAATGTTACAGGACGGAGCAGAATGGGACAGGGTTGGATACATGGGGTGATTGGAAGGGGCAGAGGTTGATTTCAGCAGCATTGGCAAGGAGTTTCTTAAAGGAGGAGAAAGAGGTGGAGGTAATTGCAGAGCCTTGAGCCCAGGCAGCTGAAGGCACGAATGTCAATGGTGGAGTGAAGGAAATTGGTGTGCGCTGCCGCAGGATGGGCATGTATATGAAGCTTGGAAAGAGCAGATTTCTGTGCATTTAGAATGCATCCTCAGTCAAGGTGTAACAGTGTGAGAGAGAACTCTTAGTAGCCTACATCTTTTGCCCATCTACTTCAATCAGCACCATGGTGGTTAGCATGAGGCTTCCTGAGACTATTAATCTTTCTTTCTCATCTGTCTCCAGGTGTTCATGCATTTATCCAGACAGCCACCTCCTGTCAAGTAGCCAATTAATTTCTTCTGAGAGGAGGATGCTAAAGAGGACAACCTTCCTTTGCTGCATTTCTCCTAAGAGGAAAATCAAACATGGATCCAAGAACGAAATAGAATGGCGTCTTCCTGCAGCCATTTCCCCCTACGCTGCCCGGGAGCAATGAATCTGCCCCATTAAATAGCAGCTGCAGCTCTTGAGAGCCATGTTCTATTTCTTGTACCCAGCTTGCAGCAAACTCCCACAGGCAGGCCCAATCCAGGCCAGGAATTTGCGATGAATATGTGATGAGACCAATCTTGGCAAATGCAGTGAGGTTGGCCAAGCACAACTGTAATGGTTAAGCTCCCCACGCCAATGTACCATTGCTCCAGTGCCGAGGCTGGAACATTTCCATGTCAGTGTTAGTACCGAGAGGGCACAAAGTTAGACTCTCGAGCAGTTTTAGCCAAAGTGATGTCATAGCTGACAGGGAGTCAGAGATCTCTTATCCTTACATTGAACTGGTTGACTGCGTGACCAGAGGCCAAGGAGAGAAAGCTGGTTCTGGTTCCTCAAATGTCCCATCAGCGTTAAAGATTCCTGAACCATTGGGACTGACCAACGCCTCAAATGTGTTCAAATCTCATCTCTAACCTCCTCCAGCCCTACAACCATCTGAAAATTCTGCGTTCCTCCAATTCTGTGCATCCCCAAATTCCTTCGTCCCATCATTGTCTTGGGACGTTTTACTACATTAAAGATGCTATTTTTAAAAATTCATTCATGGAATGTGGGTATTGCATGGCCAGCATTTATTGCCCTTGAGAAGGTGGTGGTGAGCCTCCTTACGACTGAGTGGCTTGCTAGACCATTTCAGAGGGCAGTTAAAAGTCAACCACATTGTGGTGGGTTTGGAGTTACATATAGGACAGACCAGGTAAGGATGGCAGATTTCCTTCCCCAAAGGACATTAATGAACCAGATGGGTTTTCATGATGATCCAGTAGTTTCATACTCGCTTTTTATTTCACATTTTTTTATTTAACTGAATTCAAATTCCACAGCTGTCATGGTGGAATTTGAACTCATTTCTCCAGATCATTAATCCAGGCCTCTGAATTACTAGTACAGTAACATAACCACTATGTGACCGTTCCCGGTATAAATGCAAGTTGTTGTTAGCCTAGGAGGTCTGGTCCAAACCAGTGCAACTGTCATGTATGTACATTCTGTTTGTAGCCACCAGATGGTGTCATTGTTGGAGGCCACTGAGCAGCACGCACATGGTGCTGCTCTGGTAATAAAAGGCAGCCATTTTGGAGTCAGGCACTTTGGGCCGTAATAAAGCAGAGCCAAGGTTGTACCTTGTTCAGTTAAACAGTACTCAGTTTGTACCTTTATTGCATACATAACAGCAACACATGGCCTTTGCACTAGCCAACCAAATAGCTCCACAGAGCATCAGTGCCCAAATGTTTTCCTCTCCATGATACTAACCAATCGATTATTCCAAACATTTATTGCTCTTTGAGTAAAGAATTTCTTTGTAATATCTGTTTTAGATTTATATTCCACTCATTTAAATTTATGTCCCCAGGTCCTACTTTCTTGGCTTACTTTGAAGTAAACTAACTGGGGGTTGCACCGAGTTAACTATCAACATATGATCTTTAGGAAACTGCATTTGACCATCATTCTTACAAGTCTTGCATGAATACTCAGAGAAATGCATTGAGCCTACCAGCTCCAGCCAGAATGTGATACAATGGAAACCAGAAGGAGAATAACTGCAGTGGTCATCCTTCATGAACACATCTGGCTTTGACAGTCAGGTAATAGTACTTCATGTTCAGGTCAACCTCTGATTTGATGGAGTTTGTTTGATCACCAAATTAGCATATGTTCGCGGCCAAGAGCTTCGGAATGTGAAATAAATGTCTTTAAAATTGTGGGAGCTCAGATTAAAGCATAGGCATTTGTACAAGTTATACAAAGTTTTGTTGATATTATGAAAAATAAAATTGCATTTATGTAGCGCCTTTTACGACCTCAGTACATCTCAAAGTGCCTTACAGCCAATGAAGTACTTTTTGAAGCGTAGTCACTGTTGTAATATTCCTTCATATTGTGGATTCTAAAAACAATCCAACCAATAGAAGAATATTGTGATGACGTCTGGCCTCTTTAACAGATTTTTCCAACTAGAGTCATTTGCCGCCTTCTTCCTGTGATTTGTATAAGGTGCCCAGTTGGCATTACTTTGTGTTTGTATATTGTTGGCATTGTGCCCTACTGGTGTAACTGCTGAATGGCAGGTCCTGTAACTAGTAGTCATGTTTGGTGCGTTCTATTAGATTGGGATGTAGCCAGGTGTGTGCAACCTACACAGCTGCGTACATTTTTTTCAAGGTGGGGAGTGAGGGTGCAAGGTACTAATTTTAAGGTTGCAGTCTGAGGGGTGCAACTGCGCAAGGTGATGTTGCCATCTGTTGGTTAAGGGTCTAATACACAGGCCTTGGACATTAGGCCTGACATTTTTTTATGCGTTCCTCGGATGTGGGTGTCACTGGCAAGGCCAGCTTTTGTTGCCCATCCGTAATTGCTCGAGAAGGCAGCACAGAGGAACATCAACTCATGCCCTTACAGATCTTGGACATGGCTTCGAAACAGGGAAGTCAAGCACGCAGTGCACATCTGCCCACATGCATACAAGGAAAGCCTGATTATAATACCAATCTATATGGACCGAGCATTCATAGCAGGAGTGAGCAACCATTTCCTCTTGAGCTGTGCTCAGCTCTTTGTGGCTCTTTGCACTGACTTCTGTGCCCAATTGCTCTGTGAGAGATGCTGAGTGCAAAGCATGCAATTAGCCACGATAAAACAGGCGACCTTCCTTCTGTGATGGTCCTTACTACTAGGGGAATCAAGGGGTATGGTGAGAAAGCAGGAATGGGGTACTGAAGTTGCATGTTCAGCCATGAACTCATTGAATGGCGGTGCAGGCTAGAAGGGCCGAATGGCCTACTCCTGCACCTATTTTCTGTTTCTATGTTTCTAAGAGGGGACGAGGGAGAGAAAGAGAGGAGAGGGTATGACAGGCACAAAGCAAGTGGTTTGTTCTTCCAACACAATGGTTAATGTATTTGTAGTTTTATTTTAGCTTTTTTGGTGTTTATTGTTGATTTTTTTGGAAATGTGCAGTAAACTCAGTTAATTGCTTGGTTATATGTGCTATGTCCTTACCCATTTTTAATCAATTGCCCTTATAAATCTGTCTGACTCTAGTTACAACACCTCACATAAATTGTTAGATTTTAACTGAAGGAAACACATGTTCAGAATGCATCATATTTTAATATATAGTTCAGAATTTTCCAATGCCCTTTTGACCCTCCTCCTCCTTTCCCTCCCCAGGACTACAAATGTTGACACCATTTGGAAGGCGCATGTATGACTTTAAATTTACTCCCAAACACCTGACTTAGACCTCGACTTTCATTGCACATCTAAAAAGTTGTGTGTATCTTGGATATAGCCTCCAGTTCCATTTCTTGTTCAGCAAACCTGGACTTCTTGGCTTACCTCTCCTCCCTGGGATGTCGTCATTATTTTCTTATCAGCACAAGTGACTATGCTACTACTTAGAGACTTATAGGAGTTAAGTGCTTCATTTCCAGCTCGTTCAGGTAATTACTGATAATTACTGTTGATGCCAAAAGACTGAGTAACTTAACCCGCATTCATGGCCGGGTGTGGCTGATTGAAACAATCAGCGTTAGCAGCTTGACAATAAATGTATGTATTTAACTCAGCAAAACTAACTAGCCTTCCTTTATACCCAACATAAATGCATAAATGTGTCCCCAGGTTCGAAGAGTTCATTAAATAATAACAATTGACGTTATTTATACATCTATGAATAGGTTGAGGCGAGGTAGTTCTCTTCGCTGAATGGGAGGCAGCCAAACTAAGATCATATCCCACTTTCCAAATAGTAAAGTTTTTCTTTAAATACAAACAAACAGAAGCTTGAACAGAAGTTGTACAGACAGGGAAAAATGATAAATAATCCCCCACAGGCTTAATTTTAAGCAGAATAGAATTGAATGTACTCCACTTGAAGACGACAGCTATTCACCAGCCAGAAATATTCTGAGCTTAGTAACAAAGCTTTTAGTCACCAATTAAAGAAAACAAATCCCCAGTAACTGGATCATTGGCTCAATGGGGAACATTTCTATAGCAGTAAGTACTTAAATGTGATGTTCCCAAATCCCCTCGTTGGTTCGGTATGTTCATCACTCGACCATTGGACGGGCCACATTGTCCGCATGCTGAACACAAGACTCCCAAAGCAAGCGCTCTACTCGGAACTTCTGCACGGCAAGTGAGGTTCAGGTGGGCAGCGGAAACGTTACAAGGACACCCTCAAAGCCTCCTTGATAAAGTGCAACATCCCCACCGACACCTGGGAGTCCCTGGCCAAAGACCGCTCTAAGTGGAGGAAGAGCATCCAGGAGAGGGCTGAGCACCTCGAGTCTCGTTGCTGAGAGCACGCAGAAAACAAGCGCAGGCAGCGGAAGGAACGTGCGGCAAACCAGACTCCCCACCCACCCTTTCCTCCAATGATTATCTGTCCCACCTGCGGCAGAGACTGCAATTCCCGTATTGAACTGTTCAGCCACCTGTGAACTCACTTTTGGAGTGGAAGCAAGTCTTCCTCGATTTCGAGGGACTGCCTATGATGATGATAATGAGTTGAGATAGATAGACCAGGAACGTCCCAGATTTGATCCTTGACCTATGCTGAGTTAGCTGATCAGAGCCAAAGTGACAATAAGGTTTCTACAGTTGACCTCTGTACCTCTAGATTAGGGAGGCGGAAAGTGGGCTGGGGTTCTTGCTGTAGTTGATCACCTTGTGTCAGCCCTTGATCAGTGGGTAGCACTCTCGCCTCTGAGTTAGAAGGTTGTGGGTTCACGCACCACTCCAGCGACATAAGCACATATTCCAGGTTGACATTCCAATCCATTACTGAGGGAGTGTTGCATGTCTTTCAGATGAGTCATTAAACCGAGACCCCATCTGCTCTTTCAGGTGGACATTAACGATCCAATGGCACTATTTCAAAGACGAGCAACGGAGTTCTCCCCAGTGTCCTGGCCAATATTTATCACACAACCAACATCACTAAAACAAAATATCTGGTCATTATCACATTGTTGTTTGTGGGACCTTGTTTTGAGCCAATTGGTTACTGCATTTCGTATAATAATGACTACACTTCAAAAGGACTTAATTGGCTGTAATTCTTTGGGACGTCGCAAGGTCGTGAAAGGCGTTATATGCAAATTCTTTCTTTAAGGGTAAACGGATTCTTTTAAAACCACGTACATTTGAAAACATGACAAAAATGAAAATTGAAGCACAACTTTCCAAATGAATAACATTGATGTTAAACAAGTGGTTATTTACTTTGAGACATTTTCAAATGGGGAATGGAACTCTGTTTCTTATTCAAAAGCAAAATACTGTGGATGCTGGAAATCAGAAATAAAAACAGAAAATGCTGGAAATGCTCAGCAGGTCAGGCAGCATCTGTGGAGAAACAGAGCTCACGTTTCAGGTCGATGACCTTTCGTCAGAACTGGGAAAAGTTAGAGATGTAACAGATTTAAAACAAGTGCAGAGGTGGGGAGGGGAGGAAAGAACAAAAGGGAAAATCTGTGATAGGGTGGTAGACAGGAGTGATTAAATAACAAAAGGTAGGATTTTACAAAGCAAAAGGAAATGGTAATAGAGCAAGTAAGGAAACAAAAGATGAGTCTAGATGAGTTGTATTATCATCATAGGCAGGCACTTTATTAGGGAGGCTTTGAGGATGTCCTTGTAACGTTTCCGCTGCCCACCTTTGGCTCGTTTGCCGTGAAGGAGCTCCGAGTAGAGCGCTTGCTTTGGGAGTCTCGTGCCTGGCATGCAAACTATGTGGCCTGCCCAACGGAGCTGATCAAGTGTGGTCAGTGCTTCAATGCTGGGGATGTTGGCCTGGTCGAGGACGCTAACGTTGGTGCGTCTGTCCTCCCAGGGGATTTGTAGGATCTTGCGGAGACATCGTTAGTGGTATTTCTCCAGCGACTTGAGGTGTCTACTGTAATTGGTCCATGTTTCCGAGCCATACTGGAGGGCGGATATTACTACAGCCCTATAGACCATGAGCTTGGTGGCAGTTTTGAGGGCCTGGTCTTCAAACACTTTTCCTCAGGCGGTCGAAGGTTGCACTGGCGCACTGGAGGCGGTGTCGGATCTCGTCGTCAGTGCCTGCTCTTGTTGATAGGAGGCTCCCGAGATAAGGGAAGTGAGCCACATTGCCCAAGGCCACGCCATGGATCTTGATGACGGCGGTGGGTGCGGGGGGGGCGGTGGTGAGGGGAGGGGCGGGGGGGCAGTGCTGTGCGGCAAGGACAGGCTGGTGGAGGACTTTTGTCTTACTGATGTTTAACATAAGGCCTATGCTTTTGTACGCCTCAGTAAATACATCGACTATGTCTTGGAGTTCAGCCTCTAAATGTGCGCAGATACAGGCGTCGTCCACGTTCTGTAGCTCAACGACAGAGGTTGGGGTGGTCTTGGACCTGACCTGGAGACGGCAACGGTTGAACAGGTTCCCACTGGTTCTGTTATGTCTTTAATACTCTTATGAATTACTCCACGAGGTCTAGTATTGTACTTGAGCTGTTGTGACCTTGGTCCTATTTATTGTAACTCCAGAGTGAGGCACAAGCATGGTGGGCAGCCTTTTATACTGGGCCCTGCACACCTATGCAGGTGACCCTCAGGTCTCCCACCGCAGTGCCCTCTGGTGGCACACCTTATGTGACTATACAGTTAGTATACATGGTCTACATACATGACAGGTTCTGTAGTTTAGTTCCACTCCAGCGGGGAGCTTGTCGACTGAGGTGGAGCATGGCAGCGAGCAAGATTGAGAAGAGGGTTCAGGCGATTACGCAGCTTGACCCGGGTCCGGACGTGGATTGGGTCTGTGATGGATCCATTGGTAAGGATCACGGCCTGCATGTTGTCATGGAGCAGGCGGAGGTTGGTGACGTACTTTTGGGGGCATCCGAAACGGAGGATGATGCTCCATAGACCCTCGCGGTTGACAGTGTCAAAGGCCTTTGTGAGGTCAAAGAAGGCCATGTATAAGGGCTGGCGCTGTTCCCTACATTTTTCATGCAGCTGTCGCGCTGCAAAAATCATGTCTGTGGTGCCCCGAAAGGGACGAAATCCGCAATGCGGGAGGAGCTCCTCGGCCACAGGGAGAAGACGATTGAGGAGGACTCTGGCGACGACTTTCCCAGTGGCTGATAGCAGGGAGATTCCTCTGTAGTTGCCGCAGTCGGACTTGTCCTCCTTTTTAAAGATGGTCACGATCACTGCATCTCTGAGATCCCCGGCATGCTCTCCTCCCTCCAGATGAGAGAGATGAGGTTATGTATTCGCGCCAACAGTGCCTCTCCGCTATACTTCAGTTCCTCAGCAGGGATTCCATCCACTCCCGTAGCCTTGTTTTTAAGCTGTCCTATGGCTTTTTCCACCTCGTGCAGTGTTGGGGTCTTACTGAGGTGGTGGCAGATAGCATGCTGCGGGATGGAATTGAGAACACTCGAGTCAAAGGCAGAGTCTCGATTGAGGAGATCTTCGAAGAATGGCACAATCATCAACAGCTGCCACCTGAAAAAATAGGGACAGAGGTTATAGTCTGAAATTGTTGAACTCGAGTCCAGAAGGCTGTAAAGTGTCTAATCGAAAGATAAGGTGTTGTTCCTTGAGCTTATGTCGAGCTTCGTTGGAACAGTGTAAGAGGCTGAGGATAGACAGGTCAGAGTGGGAGTGGAGCTGAGAATTAAAGTGACAGGTGACCAGAAGCTCGAAGTCATACTTACAGACTATTATCTAACCAAAGTGATTTGGGCAGTTTTAACAACAACTTGCATTTCTGTAGCGTCTTTAATGTATTAAAACATCCGAAGGCGTTTCACAAGAACGTTATCAGACAATCAATGACACTGAGCCAAGCATGAAACATTAGGGCAGGTGACCAAAAGCTTGGTCAAAGAGGTAGGTTTTAAGGAGCGTCTTAAAGGAGAGGAGAGGTAGAGAGCTTGTGGGAGGGATTTCCAGAGCTTGGGGCCAAGATGGCTGAAGGCACGGCCACCAATAGCGGGGTGAAGGATGTGGGCAATGCATAACCCAGTTCCTAGTGAGCATAGTCCACAGTACAAAATTACCAAAGTTTGAAAGCTAATTAGTAATCTTACTCAGAGACATTAATAGAATGACTGTGTGGGAAATGAAATATTAACGTATCTGAGCTTTGGAGTAAACAGCATTATTGGTACAAAGTAGGCCGAGATTTACTCTACATTTACCTGAACTGAATACTTGATGCTGACACTAAGTGGAAAAAGTCCATTTATCAGCACAGCTTTGGCCATTTGAATTTAAAACTTCCTAAATTAGTTTCATGAACAGTGAAGTATGTTGTAAAGGGTAGTGGTTATGGGACTGATTTAGTAACCTAAGAGATTGTGAGTTCACAATCTCACCATGGCAAGTTGTGAAACTGAATTGAATAAATCTGCTAATTTTGCACTAACATCAAGGAAAAAACCAGCAAAGCAGCTGGGTTGCTGTAACAACACAACTGGTTCACTAATATCCTCCAGGGAAGGGAGCTCCTACTTAATCTAACCTATATGATTGATTCACACTATATTGTTGACTCTTAATGCCCTCTCAAGTGGCCTAGCAATCCTCTCAGTTGTACAAATCTCTAATAAGGCTCACGGCCATCTTCTCAGGGAAATATTGTCCAACAGAAATTGTTGATTAGCCAGAGGTGTGGCTACAGTGATACCGTTTTACCCACCTGCACTAATTTGAGTAGAAAACACCTCTCATACAATACAGGTAAATGTACTTCACACGTGTTTAGTTTCTTAACAAACATCTACCACCATTCAGTAACCAAGGAAGTAAAACACTCAATGATCAAAAAACACTCGCACACTGCTTTTTGTTTTGCAATTATACCAACAAATGCCCAAAAAAGTTAAAGTACATATGCATATGCCGTGTGAATATGAGTATTGAAATCACAGCCCCAACAATAGTGTCTATTACTCAGTTTTATTTCTGTCAAAATACAATTCGCCACATCTGGATACCCAATTATCCAAGTGGCGAATGCATTGAACAATATGGAACTAGGCGATGGGCAATAAATGGAGCTTTACCAAGAACAAATTTTTTAAATCTTAAAATTTTCCTTTGCAGTTTCCCTATTTGCTTGATTAACATGCCCCTCGCCTAAAACTTGGAATAGGAAATACTAACGGCAAAGAAAAGCTTGCATTTTGTAGCGCCTTTCAAGACTTCAGGACATCCCAAAGCGCTTTACAACCAATGAAATAGTTTAAAAATGTAGTCATTGTTGTAATGTAGAGAAACAAAGGACAGCAATCTACCCTTACCTACCAATACACACAAGACAAAAAGGAGAGAAAAAACCATCACCCTTTCCATTAGATTATGCAAGCTCCATGCATCATCCTTCCTGGATGCTAGTCATACCCTCTTATCGCTCCAGCAACACCAACAATTTGATTCCCACTAGACTATCAGGATGAAAGATATTCAAAGTTGTTTTTCGTGGGGGAGAGACAGAAGTTTAAAAAAGTCTGAATTGAACAAAAGTTGTAGTGGGCAGGGATGAGGTCATCAGAGTGGGAGGAGGTTTGTGTGGAGTATGAACGGCATTGGGCCGAATAGCTTGTTTCTGTGCTGTTGATTCTATGTAATTCCTTGGTTGCATTCAAACTGCAATTGATGCAAAGCAGAAGCAGGGAGGAATGGGCTGCAGGCCGGCAGAAGCAAAGCAGAAGTAGTGTGACACCACCTCCTCAAGGTGGCCTCGAACCCAATGCGAAATGCAGAACTGATGCTAGTTTAAATGTAATTCTTGCATTTCTGGGAAGCAGAAACTGCGGCGTGATAGAAACATAGAAGCATAGAAATTTACAGCGCAGAAGGAGGCCATTTCGGCCCATCATGTCCACGCCAGCCGACAAAGAGCTGCACGGCCCTCGGGCAGCAGCCCTAAAGGTTACATATAAACCTATGAACAATGATGGAAAGGCAAAGAGCACCCAGCCCAACCAGTCTGCCTCACCACAGCTGCGACACCCCTTATACTAAAACATTCTACAATTCACCCCAACCGGAGCCATGCAGTCTCTTAAGATGTTCTATAAATATATTAAGAGTAAGAGGGTAACTAAAGAAAGGGTAGAGCCTATTAGAGACCATGAGGGTAATCTTTATGTGGAGGCGGAAGATTTGGGAGGGTTCTTAACGAATACTTTGCATCTGTTTTCACAAAGGGGCAATGCAGATACTGCTATCGAGGAGAAGTCTGATATTCTGGATGAAATAAATATCGTGAGAGAGGAAATATTAAAGGGTTTAGCAGCTTTGAAAGTAGGTAAGTCCCCAGGCCTGGATGAAATGCATCCCAGGCTGTTGAGCAAAGTAAAAGAGGAAATAGCAGCAGCCTTGACCATCATTTTCCAGTCCTATTTGGATCTGAGCATGGTGCCGGAGGATTGGGGGACTGGTAATGTAGTACCCTTGTTTAAGAATTGGACAAAATCCTGAAAGACAGAATAAATCTGCATTTGGAAAGGCAAGGATTAATTAGGGGCAGTTAGCACGGATTTGTTAAGGGAAGATCGTGTCTGACTAACCTGATTGAATTTTTTGAGGAGGTAACCAAGAAGGTCAATGAGAGTAGTGCGTACAGTGTAGTATATATGGACTTTAGCAAAGCTTTTGATAAGGTCCCACATGGTAGGCTGGTCATGAAGGTTAAAGCCCATGGGATACAGGGCAAAGTATCAAGTTGGATCCAAAATTGGCTTGGAGGTAGGAAGCAAAGGGTAATGGTGGATGGATGTTTTTGTGACTGGAAGGATGTTTCCAGTGGGTATCCACAGGGCTCAGTACTAGGACCCTTTTTTTTTTTAATCATGTCAGTAGTTTCCAGACTATAGTAGGTTCCAGATGCAAAGAGTTTAACCTTTAGAAGTAAATTAGGTGTGTGGATCAACAGGTATAAACAAAGAAAATCCCTGTCGATCAGTGTAATTTCTGTGTGAGGTGAGAGGAGTCTCACAGGCCTGAACTGCTAGGTTTTGGTTGCTAGAGTGCCTGAGCCATTGTGTAGACAGCTGAAAATGTTAGTCACCACTGACTCTTTGACTCAATGTAACTAGGAGCAGTTATTGTTCATAGAACTTTGGTGGTAAAAGGAAAAGAACACAAATCTTTGAAGGTAGTAGGACCAGTTGATAAGACTTTTATAAAAGCTTACGGGATCCTTAGCTTTATAAATAGAGCCATTGAGTACAAAAACAATGAAGTAATAAAAAACCTTTATAAATCACTGGTTAGGCCTCAGCTAGAGTATTGTGTTCAATTCTGGGCACCACACTTTATGAAGGTCTTGAAGAGATTACAGATAAGATTTACCAGAATGACACCAGTGTAGAGGCACTTCAGTTAGGTGGAGAGACTGGAGAAGCTGGGATTGTTCTCAGAGCAAAGAAGGTTAAGGGGAGATTTAATAGCGACGTTCAAAATTATGAGGGGTTTTGATATAGCAAATAGGGAGAAACTGTTTCAATTGGCAGGAGGGTCAGTAACCAGAAGACACAAATTTAAGATTGCCAAAAGATACAGGGGAGGAAAAATGAGATTTAAAAAAAAAGTTACATTCTGGAATGCACTGTGTCAAAGGGTGGTGAAAGCAGATTCAATAATAACTTACAAAAGAGAATTAGATAAATACTTGAAAAGAAAAGGATTTGCAAGGCCACAGGAAATGATTGGACATCTCTCTCAAAGAGCTGACACAGGCGCGATGGGCCAATTGGCCACTTTCTGTGCTGTAAGATTCTATGATTGTTACCTTGTTCTTTATATAGCACCTTGTCACATCCCCGAGACAATCTTCCCTTTAAGGGTCCCGAGCAGCCAGTAAGTTGGCTTTTAAATTGAAAAAAACGTGCATGCGCAGACTTTTGAATGGGCCGTGCAGCCTGTTAAAGGGGCCGTGTGGCCCCCCAAAAATTATGGGGAACATTGCTCCGAGGATATCCCAACGCAATTGACCTTTGCCATGGCATTGCCTGTTGGAGCTGCTCATTACTGGTTGGGTTTGCTTTCTTCTGCTGGCCTGGTGCGATTAATAGTCGAGCTGACTATGGTGACAGCTCTGCTCTCCATACAATATTGCTGATGTTTCCATGGTGCTGAAGTCCAGCATTTTCACCTGGGTAATGCACTGGGGTGAATTTTCAAAATGGAAATGAACATTGGGCGGTGTGTAGATCGCTCAGGGTGTATAACAGACAGGTTATAAATTGGGCAGGACATAAAACAGGTGTAAAATGGGACAGTGTATAAAATCATAGGGGGGTAAAATGGGGCGAGGTGTAAATCAAACGGGGGTAAAATGGGGCGAGGTGTAAATCAGAGAGGTAAATGGGGGCGGGTTGTAAATCAGGGGGTAAATCGCGTGGGGTGTAAATCAGAGGTTAAATGGGGGTGAGGTGTAAATCGGAGGTGTAGTAAATCTGGCGGGATGTAAATCAGAGGGGGTTAAATGGGGGCGGGGTGTAAATCAGAGGGGGTAAATGGGGGCAGGGTGTAAATCAGAGGGGTAAATAGGGGCAGGGTGTAAATCGGAGGGTGGTAAATGGGGAGGGGTGTAAATCAGAAGGGTAAATGGGACGGGGTGTAAATCAGGGGGGTAAATGGGACGGGGTGTAAATCAGAGGGGGGTAAATGGGGAGGGGTGTAAATGGGGGCGGGATGTAAATCAGAGGGGGGTAAATGGGGGCGTGGTAAATCTGGTGGGGTGTAAAAGGAGGCTGATCCAATGCCGGTCGGTGGCAAGAGTGACAATTCAACTCAGTATTTTAACCAACAAGCAGTAACCGAGGAAGTAAAGCACTGAGGTTGAAAACACTCGCTCACTCTGATTACTGTCATACCATTTTACCAACAAACACACACAAAGATTAAAGTTCACACCGTGAATGTGTGAGTATTGAGATCATATGCTCAACGATGGTGTCAATTTTTATTTACTGACCAGAAATGCAATTAGCCACATCTGGATTCCTAATTAGCCACATGTGGCTCACATCTTCCGGTTTTAGTGCCCCCCTCCACTTTTATAGGGGGCACTTGGAAAATATTGAATTTTAATGCCCTAAAAAAACACAAAAAAAACCCTACAAAAATACAAAAAATCCCCCCCAAAAAAACAAAAAAAGAGGGCTGTTATAAGTGTCTGGAGTGTCCCCCAGATCGGGGGGGCACTTGATCTAATGTTGATTTGTTTACTCTAAAAGAGTTGTGGCTCACATCTTCCGGTTTTAGTGCCCCCCTCCCCTTTTATAGGGGGCACTTGTAAAATTTATGATTTTATTGCCCAAAAAAAACTACAAAAAAAACAAAAAAAAAGGGCATTTGAAAAATGTTTGTAGTGTCTCCCAGATTGGGGGGCACTTGATTTAACTGTTAATTTTGTCTCCTTTAAAAAGAGTTTTGGCTCACATCTTGCTGACCACTGATCAAGGTTAATATCTCAAACTGGTGCCCACTCAGATGTGGTGAGGGGCACACAACAGTGTTTATGCAGTTAAGATCTGAAAATTACCAGTGTGAGCGCCAACCGACCTGGCATTTTATTTCATTCCGCGGCTGCTGAACTTTTTTTTAAAGCGGAGTCAACAGCAGGATCATGGGATTCTCAAAGGTGATGTATAAAGTTTAGCAGCGGGGGGACTTGGAGGTCGGACCGTGTATTGGTGGGGGAAACAGGTGACCAAGTAGTGAAGCCTCAGGTAGCAGGAAGTTCAAATCAACTCATTCATGCATATCCCGATGCTACTGGAACAGTCAAATAAGTGGGAAACCGCGAAAGTTATGATTCGAAGCAGCCTGAGCACTCACTCCCGGTACAATTGGATAAAGTGTACTTAAACCCCAGCACATATGGAAACATACAGCCTCTTTTGTCCCTTTCAACAACACGGCCTTGGTTCCACCTCTGCAGAAAGCAGCACTGGCTCGGTTCCCAATGCGACCAGTCAACCGGGGGGAGAAAGAGAGAGAGAGAGAGATTTGGTTCATTCCAACGCACCCAATATGTGGCAGTAAGTCACCCAGCTCGCTTGGGCTGATTACTTTGCTGCCATCTAGTTTGTGAACTGTTCTATTGCTGGCGAGAGAGCGAGAGGAGGCGTCACCGTGTTGTTACCTGCAGTTTGTCCTGCCTCACTATTCCACGCTGGGCGAGAACTACCCCCTGTTTTAATCTCAGTGCGCAGCGTCGGTGCATTTGGAAGAATTCCCTCCTCCCCGCTTTCGCTCCCACCAAATACACATACTTTTGTGACAGTGAAACGAGTGAGAGTTGACTGACTGGACTGAGAGTGAAGACCAGCAACATGGCCTCCTCTCCCGAAGACACCGATGGACTCCCCGAACAGGTGAGAAGGGACCGGTTCTGCTCCGTGCCCCCTTGTTCAAACTGTTTGTACCCGGGCTCCGCTCTTGTGCCCGTCTCCCTGGTTTTGCCTCTTCCTTACACCTCGCCGACGTGTATGTAGCACATCTACCAACTTTTTTGCAGAAGCGAAAGTATCCCCAGAACTATTTTTTTAAATAAAGTTTCTTTTAAAAAAAAAACACTGATTTACAAAAAAAGTATAACATGTCTTTATTTGAGGGCGCCAATGTAATCGCTCCCCTTGGTTGCAATGACCCTCTTTTAAACACTGTTCGGTTCTCAAAGTGCAGATGTGTGGTTTTTTTGCAGCTCCCAATTTTAGCCCGCACACTTGCACTGACCCATCGTCAGTGGATATAGACTGCACTGCAGTGCGTATGTTTTAAGTGACTATTTGCAAGCAACAGGTATCCCGCAGCGTTTCCAGGTGTGCTGTACATAACTTGCACATGTCCTGACTCCAGTACATCAACCTTCTGTTAAAGGGGCATCTCCGAACCGTGACAAGCACGGTCTAGCAGAATCCGTCCTTTCACTTCCCCCACCTTCTCCTGTTTTCCGTGTAGTGCAGCTGTAATTCACTCCGTTTTAGAGAAATATTAATTTCACCGATCTATTTTGAAGGATTAACGTGCGTTAAGATGGGATACTCTCTTTCAGAGGCTCCCTTCTCGTTCTCTACCCTCCCGTATAGTGGGATAGAAACCTCAGAATGTACATAGATATTGAAAATCTTAAAAGCAGTTTCACTCCGCACCTCGTATTTGTTCCGAGGGGTAAGTTTCAGCAGAAAAAGTCGTTTTACCCCAACCCACCTCTTTACTTTTACATATTACTGCATTCTACCCAAGCTCAGCAAGTAGAAACTGTTAACTTCTCTCAACAGTTCTTATTTCAAACTCTGCAGTTCCCATTGCACTTAATGTTTCGAGAGACTCCTTCCCACTTATTGTAAATGTTGTAGCGAAACAGAATATTTACTTAACAGGGATTGGCCCTGCACTATCTCAGCTCCGAGTACCATGCGAGCTATGGAGTGCAAACATTTCTGGAATCTTAACCGGCAGCAGAGTGGAAACTTACACCGTACGACAAATGTTTCACCGCGTTTCAGATCTACATTATTCAGTATGTTAAGTGCGATTTGAGAGGTGTGCCTTGTGTATGTGTTTGTATATACATGTGCGTTTGTGTGGGCGTTTGAGTATGTGAGTAAGTATGGTTACATTGTGATTTAACACTCCAGAACTTCGATCTAAATTTCAACAATAACAGTAAACTCAGCTACTTGGTTTGCTTCAGCAGTTCAGGATGTAAAGCTACATTCTTGTTATAAAGATAGTGTCACCATTTTAAAATGATAATGTACAGTTAGGCAAATCTTTTATTTAAAAAAAATGTCAATCTTGAGCAACAAACACTTAAAAAAAAAATCAAGTATTATAGGCTGAAACAAATCGGATTCATTTTGTATGTTGGAAAATGTAAACTCTGAAGTGCTATGCTCATGTGAGTGTGTAAAGCATGAGTATTTTCACTGCCTCTGCAGATTTCTGAAAGCCTGTGAATTGCCTAGTTAAACTAGTTATTCAATATCTCTGAAGACCATTTCACTGCGATTTGAAAAAAATGTCAAAGCGGCTGGATATTTTGCAGCTTGTCAATAATGTGAACATTTTTTTAAAAATTTGAAAGCTTTCTGTGTGGCTGAATCCAATCTGGGAATTATGATGAATATTTATATGTTTACTTTATTAAAAGGCAGAAGTACTTTCAGTGGGGCGACATTCGTCTAAGTGTGTGTGATCATGGACTCAGAAACCACTCTGCTAAGTGGCAAAGGAGAACTGAGCACATCCATTGATGAATCCCTATTTCCTCGATCATTTTTACTGTATGTTTAATGTATGCTTCTACAATTGTATCAAATGACATATGTAGACTCTGTTACTTTTGGAATATGATAGTCAATAATGGATTGCTAGAGCAGGAGAACAACGGCAGTGAAAAGAGACGTCACCAAGATCCAGGTCGTTGAGTGGAGCATAGGCAAGTACTGCAGGAGCGGCGAGAGATTGTAGAGGGATGTGATCGGGGCCCAGGAGAGATGTGAGTTCGGGGCCCAGAAGAGGCAAGAGCCCAGGGACAGTACGGGCCAGCCCACACTGCGATATGTATGTGCACGAGGTTCGTGCAGCAGAGCAGGTCTCCAGTCGTCTTGGTTAACCCTTGCTACTGGACCAAGACCTAGCTCTGTTAAGTCCGTGTGGTGGCTGGTGTGCAACGGTCATCGCATGTTTTTAAAAAAAAAAATCCACGCACAGACATCTTCCACCCTTAAAGATTTAGTTTTGGACCTGGAATTTTAGGTCTTTCATTGAAACATCTGTGAACTTCTTGACGTGGAAGCAAGTCATCCTTGATTCGAGGGACTGCCTATGATGATGATGGCTATTCTTTGCAATGTTGTGTATTTGTTGAGAGATAATTTTGTTGAGATGTCAGCCGTGATTCAGTGATAGCTCTCTTGCGTCTGAGTCAGAAGTTTGTGGCTTCAAGATCCACACCAGAGACTTGACCACAAAACCTAGGCTGACATTTCAGTGCAGTAGTGAGGAGGTGCTGCACTGTCAGAGATGCTGTCTTTTGGATGAAACGTTAAACCACCATGTAAAATGGCAAATATTGCCCTCTTGGGTGGATGTAAAAGATATCATGACACCAAACAACATTTTATTCTTCAACACCCAAAAACACATTATCTGGTCATTATCACATTGCTGATTGTGGGACCTTGCTGTGCGCAACTTGGCTGCTGCTCGTTTCCTACATTACAACAATGACTACACTTCAAAAAGTACTTAATTAGTTGTAAAGCGCTTTCGGATGTCGTGTGTAAATGTCAGCCTTTTTTTTATAACCTCTCTGAACAAGGGGCAACTTGCCTGTCTGTCACTCATCCCTGACCCAGCTGCTGTTATGCACGATAAATAAGCAGAGCAGTTTTCCTTGTTTACCTTGTTGAAAAAATGTTCCAGGATGAGATGATTTCACGGCTGTTGAGATTGCTGGTATTGAAAAATAATTCTGTCAGATTTTAGGTGTAAGAGAATAATAAGATTCTGGTGTAGAAAGAAAGAAAATTGTTACATTCAGAAAATATAAGTGAATTGAAAACCTGTGTCTTGTATGTATGGGATCCAATCATTGGTTGGGTTGAATTGCAAGGTAGTAACATGTTGAGAGTTCAGGTGAAGTTATAAACCATCGGAGTGGGCCTTGAGCAGTTTATCAGTGAAATCTGAATCTTGCGCTGAGTCATTGCCTTGAGTTCATTCCTGCATCTTGTTATTTTGTAATAAATACAAAGAAAAGTAATGTTATCGTCTACAAGCCGAAAGAAAGTAGTTGTGTTTTAAATGGTTGGCGAGCCTCAGCAATTTATTCATATCACTCGTACTGTAGTGATACTACATTTTATTTCACAAAATGTTACAAGGAAATGGGCTATCATTTATTCTGTAAAGGAAATAAAAATGATTGGGAGTATAATATGGGTAATGAGACAGGAATAATAAACGATCTCCTCATAAAAGATCCTCTCGGAATGAGTGATCACAGTATGGTTGAATTTGTAATACAGATTGAGGGTGAGGAAGTAGTGTCTCAAACGAGCGTACTATGCTTAAACAAAGGGGACTACAGTGAGATGAGGGCAGAGTTGGCTAAAGTAGACTGGAAACACAGACTAAACGGTGGCACAATTGAGGAACAGTGGAGGATTTTTAAGGAGCTCTTTCACAGTGCTCAACAAAAATATATTCCAGTGAAAAAGAAGGGCGGAAAGAGAAGGGATAACTAGCCGTGGATAACCAAGGAAATAAAGGAGAGTATCAAATTAAAAACCAATGCGTATAAGGTGGCCAAGGTTAGTGGGAAAATTTTAAACGACAGCAAAGAATGACTAAGAAAGCAATAAAGAAAGGAAAGATAGATTACGAAAGTAAACTTGCGCAAAACATAAAAACAGATAGTAAAAGCTTTTACCGATATATAAAACAAAAAAGAGTGACTAAAGTAAATGTTGGTCCCTTAGAAGATGAGAAGGGGGATTTAATAATGGGAAATGTGGAAATGGCTGAGACCTTAAACAATTATTTTGCTTTGGTCTTCACAGTGGAAGACACAAAAACCATGCCAAAAATTGCTGGTCACGGGAATGTGGGAAGGAGGACCTTGAGATAATCACTATCACTAGGGGGGTAGTGCTGGACAGGCTAATGGGACTCAAGGTAGACAAGTCCCCTGGTCCTGATGAAATGCATCCCAGGGTATTAAGAGATGGCGGAAGTTATAGCAGATGCATTGGTTATAATCTACCAAAATTCTCTGGACTCTGGGGAGGTACCAGTGGATTGGAAAGCAGCTAATGTAATGCCTCTTTTTTTTAAAAAAAGGGGGCAGACCAAAGGCAGGTAACTATAGGCCGGTTAGTTTAACATCTGTAGTGGGGAAAATGCTTGAAGCTATCATTAAGGAAGAAATAGCGGGACATCGAGATAGGAATAGTGCAATCAAGCAGACACAACATGGATTCATGAAGGGGAAATCATGTTTAACTAATTTACTGGAAATCTTTGAGGATATAACGAGCATGGTGGATAGAGGTGTACCGATGGATGTGGTGTATTTAGATTTCCAAAAGGCATTCGATAAGGTGCCACACAAAAGGTTACTGCAGAAGATAAAGGTACGCGGAGTCAGAGGAAATGTATTAGCATGGATAGAGAATTGGCTAGCTAACAGAAAGCAGAGAGTCGGGATAAATGGGTCCTTTTTCGGGTTGGAAATCGGTGGTTAGTGGTGTGCCACAGGGATCGGTGCTGGGACCACAACTGTTTACAATATACATAGATGACCTGGAAGAGGGGACAGAGTGTAGTGTAACAAAATTTGCAGATGAGACAAAGATTAGTGGGAAAGCGGATTGTGTAGAGGACATAGAGAGACTGCAAAGAGATTTAGATAGGTTAAGCGAATGGGCTAAGGTTTGGCAGATAGAATACAATGTCAGAAAATGTGAGGTCATCTACCTTGGAAAAAAAACCCAGTAAAAGGGAATATTATTTGAATGGGGAGAAATTACAACATGCTGCGGTGCAGAGGGGCCTGGGGGTCCTTGTGCATGAAACTCTTTTGAGTTAACCTGCAAAACATAAAACATGTATCCGTGCCACCCGACCTGGATGACACACACAAGACATTTACAAGGCCCTTTTTTTTTTTTTTTTTGGCACTAAAATCAAATTTTTCCTTTTTTCCAGTGCCCCCTATAAAAGGAGAGGGGGACACTAAAAGCACCGGCAATTAAAACAAATTAAACTTTAAAATGTAAAATCAAATTAAAATTTGGTTGCCGGGCGTGATGATGCACTCCAGTCCCTCCGGTGCCCACCTCTCGTCCTTGTGCATGAATCCCAAAAAGTTAGTTTGCAGGTGCAGCAGGTAATCAGGAAGGCGAATGGAATGTTGGCCTTCATTGCGAGAGGGATGGAGTACAAAAGCAGGGAGGTCCTGCTGCAACTGTATAGGGTATTGGTGAGGCCGCACCTGGAGTACTGTACAGTTTTGGTCACCTTTCTTAAGGAAGGATATACTAGCTTTGGAGGGGGTACAGAGACGATTCACTAGGCTGATTCCGGAGATGAGGGGGTTACCTTATGATGATAGATTGAGTAGACTGGGTCTTTACTCATTGGCGTTCAGAAGGATGAGGGGTGATCTTATAGAAACATTTAAAATAATGAAAGGGATAGACAAGATAGAGGCAGAGCGGTTGTTTCCACTGGTCGGGGAGACTAGAACTAGGGGGCACAGCCTCAAAATACGGGGGTGCCAATTTAAAACTGAGTTGAGAAGGAATTTCTTCTCCCAGAGGGTTGTGAATCTGTGTAATTCTCTGCCCAAGGAAGCAGTTGAGGCTAGCTCATTGCATGTATTCAAATCACAGATAGATAGATTTTTAACCAATAAGGGAATTAAGGGTTACAGGGAGCGGGCGGGTAAGTGGAGCTGAGTCCACGGCCAGATCAGCCATGATCTTGTTGAATGGCGGAGCAGGCTCGAGGGGCTAGATGGCCTACTCCTGTTCCTAATTCTTATGTTCTTATGCTGCCAGGCACTTATTTTTTAGCTGGAAACATCACAATGTCAAGCAAACATTTTTACATTTATTTTTATAACCTATGCAGTTTCTATCATTGCCCTCCATTTCTAAGGTTTTCCAGTTCGAAGTTGCTGTTGCATTTTGTAAATGAGTGTGAGTTTACCTTCTGTCTGTCTGTCTGTTCAGGTGCACATGTGGGACATTTAATGGCACTACTTGACGAAGAGCAGGAATTTCTCCGTGTCTTGGCCAAAATTCCTCCCTCAAACCACTTCCACCAAAAAAATGGAGTAACCGGTCGTTTCTTATTTCTATTGATACAATATTACTGGTACAGAATAGATGCTGTGTTCCGTTCGCATAACAATACTCTATCGCAAAAGTAATTCATTTTGTGTGAAACACTTGGAGACAGTTAAATTCTTGCCTCTTATTCAGAAGATTGTGGGTTCAAGTCCCACTCCAGAAACTTGAGCACAAAATCTAGGCTGACGCGTCAGTACAGTACTGAGGGAGCGCTGCACTGTCAGAGGTGCTGTCTTTTGGATTAAGCCCATCTGCCCTCTCGGGTGGATGTAAAAGATCTCATGGTATTATTTGAAGAAGAAAATAGGAGTTCTTCTCGGTGTCCTGGCCAATATTTATCCCTCAACCAATGTCACTAAAACAGATTATCTGGTCGTTATCACATTGCTCTTTTATGGGACCTTGCTGGGCACAAATTGGCTGCCTCATTTCCTACATTACAACAATGACTACACTTTAAAAGTACGTCAATGATTGTAAAGTGCTTTGGGATATCTTGAGCTTGGCACTGCGCAAATGTAAGTCTTTTATTTCTGATAAGGTGCTATATAAATGGCTTTGCATCATGTGACAGGAGCAGGTTATATTCATGTACTAGTTGATCTCCCATGGCAGTTGACACTAATCTAAGAAGTATTGGATCCAATTATAAAATAGTCAGCACCATAGCACTGGTGCACATCAAATAAGGGCACCACTATATTATTGGACGCTGAAAATTGTTCAGTGACCGGTGAGTATCTCACCACATAATGTGATCCAAAGTGCCTGTGGCACTGAAAGGATGCACACATCTTGTGTTTTTAGCTATTTGAGCCCCCCCCCCGCCCCCCCCCCCCCCCCCAAACATTAAAATGTAGTGAGGTCACAGCCTTGTAATGTGAGTAGAGCACCTGAACAACGGCCGAATATACATTGGCACTGCATGGGAGGCCAGTCACCATATTGGGTGCCTTCCCCTTCAGGTGAACTCTTTTTTTTTTAATTAATTGTGAGTGGGATTCCACTTGCTCCAGTCCTCTGCTTCTTTGCTGTCTGCTGTGTTTCCAACATTGAGATCTTCGTCAGACTGCACCCCATCTGCTGCCTGTGCTCATTTCCCCATTGTGCGGCACCTATCGACAGGTTATGATCATCTCTCTGGGCATCATTCTCCCTTGGCAGGTTCTGGAGAAGGCGGGTCAGAGGAGACACGTTTACACCCGAGGCGATCAAGTCTGTGTTTAAAAAGTACGCAAACCCATCTGTATTTACAAAGTCAGGCGTTTGTACCTGGATTAGCCCAAAGAAAGCCTGATGGAGAATCTGCAGCACCTTCAGGACGCCTGTTGCAGAACTGCACAGACTCCTGCAGCCAGATTTGGATGCCTCTTCGAGTACAGCGATGGGTCTGGCAGTGAGTCGCCAAGTAACAGCAACCTTAAATGTACATTTCACAGTGTCCTTGCAACAGGAGATGCCTGTCAAATCTCCCAACCTGCAATATATAGTGTATCATGCAGGTGCTCGGATGCTTCCTTGCAGGCCAGCGAATTCATCCATTTTTCCAGAGAAAACGGGCAGCAATACCAAGGTACCCTGCACCTTTATCGTAGAGCTGGATTCCTCAAAGTGCTGGGCATATTGGTCCTCCCTACATTTGAATGCCTCCTGCCCCGCAATCCCCCTCCCCCTCCACTCCACCCCTTCATCAACATAGAGATTCCAATCTATCAATATGCAGTGACCAGCTTGGCAGTTGCCACAATACCTTTTCTCTTGTTGAAATCTACGGTACCACTATTTATTAGTCAGGCATATCTCTGTGGTAGCACTCTCTCCTTTGGGTCATGAGTTCAAGTCCAACACCAGAAACTTGAGCACATAAATCCAGGCTGCCACTTCAGTGGAGTGCTGCACTATCAGAGGTAGCGTCTTTCAGATGAGATGTTAAACCGAGGCCCCATCTTCCACCTCAGATGAACTTAAAAGATCCCATAACACTGTTTCGAAGAGGAGCAAGGAAGTTCTCCCTGGTGTCCTGCCCAATATTTAACCCTCAACCAGCTTCACTAAAAAAACAGGTCATGTATCTCAGTGCTATTTGTGGGATCTTGCATCTCATTGAATGGCGGAGCAGGCGCAAGGGGCCATATGGCCTACTCCTGTTCCTATTTGTTATGTTCTTATAAATTAGCTGCTGCATTTTCCTACATTACAACAATGACTACACTTCAAAAGGCTGTAAAGTGCTTTGAGTCTTTCTTTCTATCTTTCTATCTTTCTTTCTTTCTATCTTTCTTTCTTTCTTTCTATCTTTCTTTCTTTCTATCTTTCTTTCTTTCTATCTTTCTTTCTTTCTATCTTTCTTTCTTTCCATCTTTCTATCTTTCCATCTTTCTTTCTTTCCATCTTTCTTTCTTTCCATCTTTCTTTCTTTCTATCTTTCTTTCTTTCTATCTTTCTTTCTTTCTATCTATATGTTTTTTATAAATGTTAATTGGGATTATCCAATTCAATTGGGCCAGAAAACAAGATGGCGGCTGGACTCAATTTCAAAAAAATAAATTAACTAATGTGATTGGTTTCAGCTTTGAGCTGGATGCTTTTTGTGGGAACTTTCTTAATCTATTTTCCAACCAGTGTGGATAAATTCCTTGTTTGAGCGAATCACAAAAGTTAGACTTATTTTTTCTGTTATGAACATGTTTAATGTACTATTTGCATATTGTTTGTAGTGATGTACAAAAGATTGTTACTTCTGTGGATTGTTTCTTAGAATATGCAGATAGTGAATTAAAAGTACTGTATTTCATATTCCTGGTCATTGAAAAGAGCTAAACATAATTTTACAAAAGTGAAAGTAAACAAGGAATTGAAAATAAAGTGGGCTTGGATTTCAGTTTGCTGCTAAAGTTTAGTTTTTAATTTCCCAGTTCGTACTATAAGAAATAACTTGGGTGCTATTTAATCCATCACGTCCTCAGGACGTCCCAAAGCCAATGAAGTACTTTTTGAATTGTAAATGCAGCTGCCAATTTGCATGCAGCAAGGTCCCACAAACCGATACATGACCAGATAATCTGTTTTTTAATGATGTTGGTTTGAGGATAAATATTGGCCAGGACACTAATTGAACTCCCCTGCTCTTCCTCAAATAGTGCCATGAGAGCATAAAAATTAGGAGCAGGAGTAGGCCATACGGCCCTTCGAGCCTGCTCCACCATTCAATAAGATCATGGTTGATCTGGGGCCTCAACTCCATTTTCCTGTCTGATCTCCACATCCTCCGATTCCCCTAGAGTTTAATAATCTATTTATCTCATCCTTGAATATACTCTGACTCAGCATCCAAAGCCATTTGGGGTAGAGAATTGCAAAGATTCACAACCCTCTGAGTGAAGAAATTCCTCCTCATATCAATCCTAAATGGTCGACCCCTTATCCTGAGACTGCCCCTCAGTTCTAGACTCTCCAGCCGGGGAAACAGTCTCTCAGCATCTACCCTGTCAATCCCCTTCAGTATCTTCTATGTTTCAATGAGGTTACCTCTCATTCTTCTAAACTCCAGAAAGTAAAAGGCCCAACCTACTCGATCTCCCCTCCATAGGACATCCCAGGGATCAGTTGAGTGAACCTTTGTTGCACCGCCTCTAAGGCAAGTATGTCCTTCCTCAGATAGAGACCAAACCTGTGCGCAGTACTCAAGGTGTGGTCTCACTAAAGCCTTGTAGAATTCCTTTTTTTGAGAGAGTAAACTTTAATTTACATGGGTGGATATTCTCTGCCACAGCTCCAATGAAAGGAAGAACTTGCGTTTATATAGCATTTTTCACAACCTCAGGACGTCCCAAAATGCTTCACAGCTAATGAAATATTTTTGAAATGTAGTGACTGTTATAGTGTAAGAAAATGTGGCAGGCAATTTGTGCACAGCAAGCTCCCACAAACAGCAATGTTGGTTGAGCATAAATATTGACCAGGGCGCTAGTTGAACACCCCTGCTATTCCTTGAATAGTGCTATGGGATCATTTATGTCTACCTGACAGAGTAAATTTCACCTTAGTTTAACATCTCATCCCAAATGCCTCTGACAATGCAACACTTCTTCAGTACTGCACCGAAGTGTCGGCCTGGATTATGTGCTCAAGTCTCTTGAGTGAGGCCTGAACCTATGATCTTCTAATCTGGAACCGAAACTCATGTTTTAGCTGGGGTCAGTGGACCGGAGTTATGCAGGTGACTACAGGTCACATTCTCACCAGCAGCTAAGAAGTTCTGCTCCTCCATTAGTTAAAATTTAACATGAGTACGCAGACATGAGCCCAGTTGCTTTGCACCACAAGCTGTCCCTAACCCAGCATTAACACGAAGTCTCACTCGGGCAGGCTGGCGAGCGTGGGATATGGAAATGTCACATTACAGTAGAGGGTGCTGATGTAGGGGTGGTAGAGTAGAGTCGAGTGTGGTCAGTGCTTTGATGCTGGGGATGTTGGTCTGAGCGAGAACACTGACGTTGGTGCATCTATCCTCCCAGTGGATTTGCAGGATCTTGCGGAGACACTCGACCAGCTCCGTTTGGTGGGCCACGTCTTCCTCATGCCCAACAGGAGACTCCCTAAGCAAGTGCTCTACTCTGAGCTCCAACACGGCAAGCAAGCCCCAGGTGGGCAGAGGAAACGCTTCAAGGACACCTTGAAAGCCTCCTTGATAAAGTGCAACATCCCCACCGGCACCTGGGAATCCCTGGCCCAAGACTGCCCAAAGTGGAGGAAGAGCATCCGGGAGGGTGCTGAGCACCTCGAGTCTCATCGCCGAGAGCATGCAGAAACCAAGCGCAGACAGCGAAAGGAGTGTGCGGCAAACCAGGCTCCCCTCTCGCCCTTTCCTTCAACCACTGTCTGCCCCACCTGTGGCTTGGACTGTACAGCCACCTGAGAACTCACTTTGAGTGGAAGCAAGTCTTCCTCGATTTCGAGGGACTGCCTGTGATGATAGAATAGAAGGAGCTATATCTGTCGAGTAACTTGATATTGACATTGCCTGAAATGGGAGCATGTTCTATTCTACAGCACCAATATCCCTCACTTTGAGCCTAGCAAGGAAAAATTGATTATAATCCATATTTGTAAAATTAGGATATCAGTTTTGGTACTGTAACAACTGAATAGTTTTATAGTCTGTTTATAAGCAACCTTTGATTTCAGGGTTAACTGACTCAAATTAGTAACTCATTTTGTACTTGGCTAGGGATGAATTCCAGTTTGCATAATTTAGAAGTTTTTTGTATAATTCACTGTGGTAGAAATTCGTTGTGGGTGGCAGTGCAAAATGGCCGGTATCGCATGGGCTGCCCGTTTTGCGCCCTGCCCAATATTCCATTCCTTTGAGGTCAGATGGAACTGAATATCGGGCAGGGCATATAACAGGCAGCCCATGCAATACCGGCCAAGGTGAATTTCTACCCCACTGTAAGCTAATCACTTTAAAAAAAAAATAAAGCATAAAATTGAAATGATGACTTTATTTGAAGTTTTAATCTGTCAATTTCGGTCAGGGTCAGTAATTCACGTGCAAGTGTGTGTGTGCTTTTCCGCCCCCTTAATTTGGTGAAATTGAAATCCTTGTTTTGGCTCCCTCTTCCCAAGACCATATATCACAACACTGCCAAGAAGGAAAACACAGCTTTGCCAATGGCACCCAATAATTGGTTAACGGAATGTGCAGCCCTGGGTTGACTGATCCTTCATGTTCCCTCCTCTTCACCCATTCTGTAAGGATAGTGCCTTATTTGCATTTAGTCCTGGGCAACTGAAATCAGGGTTTCGCCACCTGTGGACTTCAACAGTGCACACAAACCCATATATTGCCTCTCCCAGAAACAGCATGACACCTCGATGCTTCCCCTAAGAAGCAGGTGTGTTTGAGTTACTGTTGCTTAGTTACAGACCAGTAACAATTCACTTAATCTCTCTGAATTACCAAGATGTCAGCCTTGGCTCAGTGGTAGCACTTGTGCATCTGAGTCAGAAGGCTGTGGGTTCAAGTCCTGCTGCGGGATTTGATCACATATAATCTAAGCTGATGCTTCAGTGCAAAACTGAACGAGTGCCGCACAGTCGCAGATGCCGTCTTTGGGAGATGTTAAACCGAGGCTCCGTCTTCCCCCTCAGGTGGATGTAGATGGTCCCATGGCACTATTTGAAGAAGAGCGGGGGAGTTCTCCTGGTTTTCTAGCCAATATTTATCTTTCAACCAACATCACTAAAACAGGTTAATTGTCTTTTTTTCAGATTAATTGGTTATTTGTCTCATAGCTGTTTGTGGGGCCTTGCTGAGTTCATATTGGCTGCCGAATTTCCCTACATTGTAACAATGACTACGTTGTCAAATGCTTTGAGATGTCATGAAAGGTGCTATATAAATGCAAGTTCTTTTCTTTCTGTCCAAGCTTTTTATCTTCGTAGGCTGCATTGGTGGGTAAAACCTAAAGGGCTAGAATTTCCATTGGCTTGCCGCCCGGTTTCTGGGCGATATTGGCCATTGTGGGCGATAATCAGGTCAGTGAGCAATTGCCCACCTGAGTTACGCGGGCAGTTTCGAGGTACCGCTGGTGAGCAGACAGCCAGTGTGCACTATCCTCAGATCGCCTTGGCGTGATAGTTGGCTCAGCAGTGACTCGTAGGTAAGTATGGAAAGAAACGCCCACAAGAATCAGCGGAGCTGGGCGGTAGGTGAGTAGCTCTGCAAGAACAAGGTGAGTAATTGATTTTTTTTACTCGTTACTTTAAAATTCTGTTGTGATTTAGGTTAAAAGGATCTTGAGAATGTTTTAATTTTTTATGTTCTGTTTTTAAAAAAAAAAACAATATTTTTAGTGTTCTTCTGCTCATAGGCCCAACCCACAGCCTCGGGGTAAAATTTTAGTGATTTGAAAAAATTTATCGCCCATTTTTTTTTTTAGGAACCGCCCAATCGATCCTAAATTCCACTTTTTCGCCGAGAATCAGGGTGCAACACCCATTTCTTTTGTTGGGCGGATTTTTTTAATTTTTTGGGGGACAGTTTTTTCGCCAGCGATATTCTTGGGAATCTTAGTCTTTTGGTCAGCAATCGGGCACTGGCATGTTGTTAGGAAATTCTAGCCCATAAAGTTTAACCCATCTTCCCATTGATTTTCATCTTTCTCAAGCTGCTGATACTGGCAGATCTTGGTGTTCTCATTTAGGAAGCAACAGCATGGAGAACAATGAGATTAATGATCACTTAATCTGAGTATAGGAGCAGGGAGGTCTTACTGCAGTTGTACAGGGCCTTTGAGAGACCATACCTTGAGTATTGTGTGCAGTTTTTGTCTCCTAATCTGAGGAAGGACATTCTTGCTATTGAGGGAGTGCAGCGAAGGTTCACCAGACTGATTCCTGAGATGGCAGGACTGACATATGAAGAAAGACTGGATCGACTAGGCTTATATTCACTGGAATTTAGAAGAATGAGAGGAGATCTTAAAGAAACATATAAAATTCTGACGGGATTGGACACGTTAGATGCAGGAAGAATGTTCCTGATGTTGGGGAAGTCCAGAACCAGGGGTCACAGTCTAAGGATAAGGGGTAAGCCATTTAGGACCGAGATGAGGAGAAACTTCTTCACTCAGAATTGTGAACCTGTGGAATTCTCTATCACAGAAAGTTGTTGAGACCAGTTCGTTAGATATATTCAAAAGGGAGTTAGAGGTGGCCATTATGGCTAAAGGGATCAAGGGGTATGGAGAGAAAGCAGGAATGGGATACTGAAGTTGCATGGTCAACCATGATCATATTAAATGGTGATGCAGGCTCAAAGGACCGAATGGCCTACTCCTGCACCTACTTTCTATGTTTCTATATAATCTGTGTTTGATGGTGATCTCCCCTGCTGTTCAAATAATGCCAGGGAATCTTTTATATTCACTGTTATATATGTAAACTTGTATTTACTCTGTATAGCCACCAGAGGGCTCATCCCCTGGAGTCCCAAGGGATCCCATAATCCCTTGGGAGCACAGGTATTTAAGGAGGCCTCACAGGTTGGAGAGGCAGTCTGGAGACCTGCAATAAAAGACTACGGTCACACTTTACTTGAGCTCACAGTCTGACTCTTGCTCCATACATAACATTCACCACATTGGTTTAATGTCTCATCCCAAAGATGACACCATTGCAGCACTCCCTCAGTATGGCACTGAAGTGTCAGCCTAGATTACGGGCTCAACCTGTATTGGGGCTTGAACCTGTAACCTACTGACTCTGAGGCAAGAATACTACCAACTGAGCCAAGCTGACAGTAGTTGGGCAGGTGACTTATTCGGTGCACTCCACCTACGACTAATTTGAGCTGCTGGGCTTCTCATTTTTTTTTCTCTTTCCCTCATTCTTTCTGCTGCAGTGGGGGAGGTGAGGGTGCATGAGTCGGGTTCTCGCCTCTGCTCAGCAATTACTCCTGATAGTCTGGCTGAGGATAGGACTGCCCCTATAGGGTGTTGCTGGTATCACCAGAGTTGGGCTTATTATCCAGAGTGAGGGGGAAAACAACTGGAACACTTGTGTCTCATTTTGTTTTCCTTTTGACAGTTATAACTTCTCAGTTCTAAAAACAATCAGAAAAGACTGAACAGGCTGGACTCTTTTCTCTAGAAAAGTGAAGGCTGAAGGATGACTTAATATAGCTCTTTAAAATTCATAAAAGTATAGAATGATACAGTGCAGAAGGGGGCCATTTGGACCATCATGCCTGAAAGAGCTATCCAATTAGTCACACTCCCCTGCTCTTTCTCCATAGCCCTGCAAATGTTCCCTTCAAGTATTTATCCAATTCCCATTTGAACGTTACTATTGAATCTGCTTCCAACACTCTTTCAGGCAATGCATTCCAGACCATCAGAACTCACTGTGTGAATTTTCTTTTCCCTCATGTCACCTGGTTCTTTTGCCAATTATTCTTAAATCTGTGTCCTCTGATTACTGACCCTTCCGCCACTGAAAATAGTTTCTCCTTATTTACTCTTATCAAAACCCTTCATGATTTTATCAAATCTCCCCAGAACCTTCTCTGCTCTGCTCCAATGAGAATGAGCCCAGTTTCTCTAGTCTCTCTACCTAACTGATGTCCTGCACTCCTGGTACCATTCTAATAAATCTCCTCTGCATCTTATCCAAGGCCTTGACATCCTTCCTAAAGTGTGGTGCCCAGAATTGTCCACATAGCTCCAGCTGGAACTTGACCAGTGTTTTCGAAGGTTTGGCATAACTTCCTTGCTTTTGTACTCCATGGTAAAAATTTTAAAGGATGTGCAGGATAAGAGACCTGGAGGTGTATGCACAAGTCTCTGTTCCTGCGTATTCTATGTATTTATAAAGCCAAGGATCCCATACGCCTATTTAACAACCTTATCAACTTTGCCTGCCACCTTCAAAGATTTGTGTACATACACCTCCAGGTCTCTGTTCCTGCACCTCCTTTAAAATTTTACCATATTATTTATATTGCTTCTCTTCAGTCTTCCTACCAAAATGAGTAATTTCATACTTCTATGTTAGGGTGCATCTGCCATATGTCCGCCCATTTCAACAGTCTGTCTATGCCCTCCTGAAATCTGTTACTATCCTCTTCACTGTTTACTACATTTCTGAGTTTTGTGTCATCTGCAAACTTTAAAATTCTGTCCTGTATACCCAAATCCAGGTCATTAGTATATATCACAGAGAATCCAAAACTAGGGCCATAAATATAAGCTAATCACTAATAAATCCAATAGGAATTCAGGAGAAACTTCTTTACTCAGAGCGGTGAGAATGTGAATCCCACTACCACATGGGGTAGTTTTGGTGAATAGCGTAAATGAATTTAAGAGGAAGCTTATTAAGTACACAAGGGAGAAAGTAATATAAGGATATGTTGATGGGATGAATGAAGTAGGATGAGAGGAGGCTCTTGTGGAGCATAAACAGTGGCATAGACCAGTGGGCTGAATGGACTGTTTTTGTTTTGTAAATTCTATCTAATATGTTACTAACCTGGGAGCTCACTACAATGTTTAATTTGTAAACTGGGCAAGTCAAGTACAGCAGAAAAAGATGAAGTATTGCAGGGATGTCCAGACTATACCATATATGGTCAAGCCTGGCAATCTGACCCACAAAGCCCAGGCAGCTCAGTGCGGTTCATGACTTTTCTTATTCCCTTGTTACAGATCCCAGTTCTGTACATTCACCCCCTCATTACAACAGTGACTACACTCCAAAAGTACTTAATTGGCTATAAAACGCATTGAGACTTCCAGTGGTCGTGAAAGGCGCTATATAAATGCAAGTCGTCTTCTTTCTTTCTCATTAACATACAGATCCCAAATCTCTATAATCAGCCCCTCGTTAACATACAGATCCCAGCTCTACATTCACCCCTTCACCCATTTTTCCTAATATAAACGTGTTTTACATTTTAACGATTATGGTAAGGTTCACATTTTCAACAAGTGCACAGTGTAGTGAGGTGACTTGTGTACATTTCCATTTGTGTACATTCCCATTTCTTAACGCCACCCCCCCCCCCCCCCACCCCCCACGTGAGCAATTTCTGATTGTAACCAGCTTTAACGATCATGGAACTCCTTACTTAAGGAGGCCCCTTTACTGTATACAATTTTAAAACTGACCAATTTGTCCTGTGAAAGCTTGCTGGAAAACTGTGCAGTGAATGTGAAAGTTTTTTTAAAAAAGTAATCTGAAGTAAAACATTTCGTTTATCTTCAGCGAAACATTTTATACTTGCCACGATCAGATTCATGGCATATAAATGTGGGCACAGTTTAAACGTTGCACCAAGGGTCAAAGTACATTTTGAGTTCAGATTCCTTCACTCCTTACTAGTGTTTAAAAAGCGCTCGCTTGTACTTTGATTTAATAAGTAAGTATCATGCTGCAACGTGTCCATGAAAAATAATATTTATTGACAGTATTCTGTTTCTAGACTCCTGAAAGATTCAGTATTTGGCTCTTTAAATGAGAATGGCCATGGGTGATCAATTTTGCACTGTTTAATGTCATGCCCAGTGTTGTGGAGCTGACATTTTCTAAGACCTGGCCTCTCTACATAGAATCTTACAGCACAGAAGAAGAGCATTCAGTCCATCGTGCCTCTGCCAGCTCTTTGAAAGAGCTCTTCAATTCGACCCGCTCCCCTGCTCTTTCCCCATAGCCCTGCAAAATGTCCCTTTTCAATTGTTTATCCAATTCCCTTTGAAAGCTATTATTGAATCTGCTTCTACTATCTTTTCAGGCAGTACATTCCAGATTGTAACCGCTTGCTGTGTTTAACAAAAAAATTCTCCTCATCGCATCCCTGGTTCTTTTGCCAATTATTGCAAATCTGTGTCCTCTGGCAGTGGAAACAGTTTCTTCTTCTTTGCTCTCTCAAAATTTTGAACTCCTCTATTAAATCTCCCCCAGTCATCCATGAGACCCAAGAAAGATAAAGCGGAGTATTTTCTAAACGATGAGTAAGTAGGAACTGTAGAGGAACAAAGAGAAATGTAGTAAACTGCCAGAGATTTAACAGTGCACTGTGACTGCACCTTTACTCGCGTTTGTGCATTTGTGCATCAGATACTTCCTCAGTTAGAAATGCGGCTTATTTTAAAGGAGTTTAATGACCAAGGCAGGCGGAGGAGTGGTACTTGGCATACATTATAGTCTTAGTCGGATAGAAAAAAAAATAAGAACAATGGTGTCATCATCTTATGAATGTTCAGATTTCTTTTGAAAGAGTTGAAATATGACTGATGCTCAAACAAACATCTGAAACACTTGGGAGTAACACTAAGTCATTGATACATCATCACAGCTGTGCTGGGACACGTCATTGGCTACTGTTCTAATAGGAAGATTTCCAAGAGGATGAACATTGATATTTTCTGTGCAGAAAGGTTTTGTGCGGGATACGGAGCTTAATTCATTGGTGTAACAAAGTACATTTGTGCAGAAAGGGGCCTGTGTTGTGACAGTGGACCTGGGGTCAGAATGTAGTGCCTTGAACCCACTTGTACTTTTCAAAGCATCCAAATGGAATTTTACCACTTGGCATTGTAAGTCTATGGGCTTTTTTTTAGTTAAATAACTGTTGGTCTTATAATCTGGCTATACAAAATATTACAGTAGAGCTATGATTTTAAAAACACCCTTCTCTAAAGGGTCAGCTGTACACAGATCATGTGCTAGAGTTTGGTTGTGGATTTACATTGCACTATTTGATTCTGTGCATAAAGCACGATTGCAGTTCAGTGAAACACAAAAGCTGCTTGAATACGTACAATGTCGTTTTCAATTATTTTTACACGCGGTAACTTGCAAGTCATTTGTAAGTCAAGTTTGAGCATGCATTCAGTGAAACTGGTGCCTGGTTTCAATTTGTGATTTGAGTTTATTTTTTGTGGGGGAGCAAAGGAAATGGAGAGATTGTTGGTGTTTTAGAAGTGATATGAATGCAACATAGGAACAGAGCCCCTTGAGCTTATTCTGCCTTTCAGTTAGATCATGGCTGATCTGTATCTTAACTCCATTTGCCTGCCTTGGTTCCCTATCCCTTGCCTAACTTCAATTTAGAAATTTTCATTGACTCACAGCCTCAACAACGTTTTGGGGAAGTGAGTTCCAGATTCCCACTACCCATTCTGTGAAGAAGTACTTTCTGCCATCACCCCTGAACAGCCTAGTTCTAATTTTAAGGTTATGCCCCTTGTTCTGGACTCCTCCACCAGAGGAAATAGTTTCTCTCTATCTACCCTATTGAATCCTTTAATCATCTGAAACACCTCAATTAGATCACCCCTTAATCTTCTATACTCAAGGGAATACAAGCCTAGACTGCAACCTGTCCTCATAATTTAACCCTTTTAGCCCCAATGTTTTTTTTTCAGTAATCAAAATTAAATGTTTACATGTCTTGGAGAGTGTGAATCTAATCATATGCTTTGATCATAGTGTTTACTTTGAGACTTGCAATATAAAGTTTGCAGGATATGCTGTATGCCATCTATACACCAACTTTCTCTACAACTAAATTATGTGCAATTTGGAGAAATAAAACAAAATGGGACTTTCCAGAGGACTAAGTGAATAAATGTACCAGGAGATATAGATTTATCCAGACCAGTATGGTCCCGGGTTGAACCTGATCCTAGTCCATGTTACCTTGAGTGTCATCAGAGAGGGCGACCAATAGGAGGTGCTACGATCAGCCTTGATAGCCATAGGCTCGTGAGGGGTAAAGTCAGCAAAATGGCTGTGGCTGATGTCTGTCCAGTGAGCCTGGTTGGTAAGTACCTGTGTGCAGGTGTTGGGTGAGGAGGGTAAGAGTGGCCTCTGCTGTACAGCCTATCATGGTTGAATACTCTATTGCAATCGCTTGGGCAGTAGCGAATGGGCAGACCGTTTTACACCCTGCCCAATTTTTGTTTTCTGCACAGTGTAAAGGAAACAGACTGTGTGTAAAACGGGCTGCCGATTTGCAATCGCCCATTTCACGCTGCCGTCTAAGACCAATTTCATCTCCTACTGTCTTCATTTGCCCATGAAGAATGGCCCCCAGGGTTGAGGGATTGGAGAGGTGCCACACTTCTTGGAGCTGTTCTCAACGTGAGTCAGAGACTTCAGGAGAGGAGAAAATCTGGGCCTAAATTTTCAGCTGTATGTGATAATCAGTCTTACTGCAGCCGTTGTTTGCTCATGGGCGTTTGCACTTTTGCCCACAGTTTGTATGTGGGCCTAGTTTGTGTTTTTGTGTCACGCAAATAGACAGTGTGAATACATGTATTAAAAAATGTGAAGAAATGTGTTTATTATATGTGCCTGATGTATCTAATTCTCGCCCACCCTGGTTAGCTGGAGGCATTGTGTATCAAGCATTTTGGACCTGGCAAGCTTCGGTCAAAGTTGTACCCATTAGAATTGGAGCCAATTCGTCATAAGAAGAAATTAGCTCCAAAATTAATTGAGATACTAACCCAGCCACTGGTCATAATTAAAGCTTGGACAACAATCAAAGCCTTTCAAAAGTAAGCAGAAGGACAAGATTCTTGCTTGGTGAGAGATGTCTTCCATTTTATGGATAGTTGCCAAGTCATGTACGTATTTAATTACTAGAGATAACGATAGCACAGGGCAAATGTTTCAATATCAGCAGATGCACAGGTGTTGGGAGCTTGATACAAAGGCTTTAGTATCACCATCTCTGCCTGTGAGTACAGAGGGGACGACACACCTCAAGTGATTACAGTTTTGGGATATGATTGGACAAACACTGAGCTGAATCCAGGAACTTCCCACGTGTTTAGAAACTGGGCTTTCATTTTATTATATTAAGTTGAGGGAGGCATTGGAATACATTTCTTTTGCAGGGTGATGCCATTTCTGCAATAACATTTCTTATTTAATTTTGTACCACTTAGTACTTTTTTGATAGAATTAAAAATGTAAAGAGCTGCAGAGGCTAGTTTAACTTCTACAATTTTTGTAATGCATGTGCACTCTGCAAAATATCTTTACTTTAGCTGCTCAAATGCAGTTCTCAAAGTAGGTTTCTCATTTTAAAGGTTATTAAATTGTCATTTAGAGTCGGCAATTATGGGAAGGGAAAAATAGAAGAAAGGCTTGCAATAATGTAGCGTATTTCACAACCTCAGGATGTACCAAAGCACTTTACAGGCAATTAAGCACTTTTGAAGTCTAGACACTGTTGTAATGTAGGAAGCGTGGCAGCCAATTTGCACAGAGCAAGGTCCCACAAACATTGAGACAATGACCAAATCATCTGTTTTACTGATACTAGGGAGATCCCCTGCCCCCGCTCTTCTTCGAAATAGTGGCATGGGATCTTTAACATAAACCGAGATCCTGCCTACCCTCTCAGGTTAAACGTCTCATTGGAAAGACGGCATGTCCGATAGCACAGCACTCCACTGGAGTGTCAGCCTAGATTTTGTGTTTGTGGGACCCATTTCCAAGCACGATCACTGAACAATGGTCATCAAATAATACCTAAAAGTTTATTTAATTAATTTTTTAAAAATTGATATAGCAGGTGGGAATTTACACTTGGGTGGAAGCACAGCTGGATGTGTGACGAGGTTGGACTTCCGCCTGTTCGTGTCTCCACCGTTGACCCTGACAGATTTGCTAGGGATGACCCGTGTACGGATTATTTTGATGAGCTCCCAGAGGTATTTCTGTTTAGGGTGGTACCGGGGGAGGGCAAAAAGTCGCTGTTGAACTCAGGTGTCTGCAGCAGCTTAAAGGGGGCGATTACCAACCAGGCAGATAGAAGTGGGGAGGGGGCTCTTAATGTGATCATTGGGGATGGAGGAAGGGAGACAAGTGCATTGATTTTAGCTCCGTCATTGACTGCACACACTGGGGTGGGCCATTTAAATTTTTTTTTAACCTCCCACCCCCTCCCTATTGGCCTAGCAACACTGGATTCCAGTAAAATGCCGGTGTGACTGGCATCCAGTGTTGCAAAGGTGGTGATACCGCAAAATGTGGCACCCAAGGCCATTGCATCAAAATCATCTTATTTGAATATGACCGCCTATATGTAGAAGATACAGCGGATGATTGGTTTGGGAATTTGGCAATGACAACAACAACTTTGTACAGCGCCTTTAACATTGTAAAATGTCCTAAGGAGCTTCACAGGAGCATCATCAGACAAAAAATTGTCTCCACATCAGGAGACTTTAGGGCAGGTGATCAAAAGCTTGGTCAAAGTAGATGATTTTAAATAATGTCTTAAGGAAGGTGGAGCGGTTCAGAGAGGGAATTACAGAGATTGGGGCATAGGCATGGCTGCCAATAGTGGGGCCTTGACAATCTGGGAAGCACAAGAGGCCAGAATTAAAGGAACCAGCGATCTGAGGGTTGGAGGACTGGAGGATGTTACAGAGATAGGGAGGGGCGAGGCCATGGAGGGATTTGAGAACAAGGATGGGGATTTTAAATTAGAGGCGTTGGTGGACTGGTAGCCAACGTAGATCAGCAGCCGGCAATATAGGTCCTTGTCCAGTATTCTGCCCGAGTAATGTTGAGGAAACCGGTGGAAAATCGTGCCTGGTTCCTTCGCGAATAATGGCAATTTTCAACCACTTAACAACAATCTACACCTAAAAAATAAACACTACCTAAAATCTCATGTACTAATTCAATTTCAAAAATTTGTTTGAGTCAATTTACTAATAAAACGTCGGCAAATTAAGTTTTAATATTGCAGAGCGAGTGATACAATTCAGCCAAGCCAAAGTAAACATTTTGCCTCAATAGGGGATTATGAAGTGCTGAGCAGTGTCCATGTTTACGCAAAGCATTGATCAGTTTGGACAGCTCTTAGAGCTCTGTAGCTGTTGTCATTTTTTCCATTAGGCTCTGTTAAGCTTACAGACCTATTTAAAAACCCGCAGCCATCAGCACATGCATTAAAATCTATTGTCGACCAAAACAAAAGGGAGCTAAAAAATTTTATGAAGTGTCAGCAGCAACTTGCCGTTGAAAACGACAGTGACTGGGCACCCATGTTTAGTTCTCGTTTGCGTTCGGCCAAAAACAGGTCACGAGGGGTTCTGCCAAGCCGTAGGTTTTAGTGCAATTGGCACAGCCAGTTTCAGTGCCTGAAAGATTTTGCAGCTGAAATCTCAAAAATGACAAGTGCGTATTTCTCAGGTCATTTGCGCAGTTTGTTTTGGTGCACTATGGGTGGCGGAAAATTGGGGCAGGTGCTAGTCCTGTTGCCTCATTTCTTCTGCCCGCAGCATACAACCAGTTGCATCGTGTCTGCCACAGTTCGTGCCCACGTTTTGTGCCTTTCCCTCATTAATGGCCTCCAGAGTGTGTGAAAAAGGATTTAAGTGATCATCTGGCATAAATCTTCCTGCTTTTGCACTGAGATTGCACTTGATCTCCAACAAAGCCCATTTTGAAAGTAAGCAAAGGGAATTCCATGTATTATGGAGCTTTTTAAGTAGAATAAATAACTTGCATTTATGAAACACATTCACAACCTCAAGACATCCCAAATATACTTTACAGACAATTAAGTCTTTTTTAGAGTGTAGTCATAGTTGAAATGTCGGAAATCATAGAATCATAGTATCTTACAGAACAGCAGGAGGCCATTCAGCCTGCCGTGCCAGTGTTTGAAAGAGCTGTCGAATTAATCCCACACCCAGCTTTTCTCCATATCTCTGCAAATTAGTCCTCCTCAAGTACAAGTCCAATTGCCTTTTGAAAGTTCCGATGGAATCTGCTTCTTTCAGGTAATATTCTCAATCTTAACAACCCTTTGTGTGAAAAAAATTATCCTAATTTCCCCCTGAAGTTCTTTTGCCAGTTATTTTAAATCTGTGACCTCTCATTACCACCCCACTTGCTAGAGGAAACCGTTTCACCATACGTGCTCTATCAAATGTAACAATTTGCGCTCAGCAAGTTCCCACTTAACAGCAATTAGATAATTTAGTGATGTTGGTTGAGGGATAAATATTTGCCAGGACATTGGGGAGAACTCCCCTGCTCTTCTTTGAAATAGTGTTGTGGTGTATGCAATAACTGTTAGACTGAGTACTGTTTAACTCAGAGGTATGACCTTGGCTCTGCTTTATTAAGGCCCAAAGTGACTAATATACAAAATGGCTGGCCTTTTGTACTTGGGCTGCACACATGTGCCCAATGGCCTCCAACAGTGACGCCATCTAGTGGCTAGTGATCCCAAAAGTGATAAGTGTCATGGTTTCTTTTATATCCACCTGAGAGGGCAGATGGAGCCTCAGTTTAGCGTCTCATCTGGAAAACAGGGGAACAGACCTTGTATGTTTTCTCTATCAGCTGTGGCTCAGTGGGTAGCACACTCTCCTCCGAGTCAGAAGGTTGTGGGTTCAAATCCCACTCCTGGAACTTGAGCACATAGTTCTAGGCTGACACTCCAGTACAGTGCTGAGGGAGTGCTGCACTGTCGGAGGTGCTGTCTTTTTTTTTTAACCTAACCTGCCACTCGGGAAACTGATGGGACCGGGTGTAACGCTAGTTTTACACCTCCCAATTTTACTCTCCATTGAGGTCAAGTGGAGAGTAATATTAGGTGGGATGTAAAACCAGTGTTCCACCCGATTCTGCAGCAAGTTAGATTAAAATTCTCCCTACATGTCAGCTCATGTGCTGGCCACACATGTATCAAACATGATGTTTCAGTCAGCAAGGCCAGTGTTTGTATCTCTTCCTACTGAGGAGCAGCAGAAACAAAACACGGCTGCCCAATTTTACTGCACTGTTCCATTTCACAATGTGAATGGTGTTAGCCTTGGTCTTCATATGGCATCCAGCCAGAAGCCCTTGCTCCTCCTTATTATGTCTGTAATGTACTTATGAATGACTCCACGAGGCAATGTGTTGTAAAACTGTAGTGACCTTGGTCCTTTAGTCCAAACTCCAGAGCGAGGCAGCCGAATGGTGGCTCGCTTTTTATACAGCCCCTGCCACTAGGGCAGGACAGGAAACCCCGGTTTCCACCAGTTGCACCCTCTAGTGGTGCCAGCATGTGTGTATACACAGTGTAAACCTTATTGATAGTACATCAGATAAACAAGTCTCCATCTTACGCAACAATACAGTGGCTACACAGAGAGGATATCTATAGTCTGCATATATAACACTCCTCACCTGTGTACTGAAACCCATCCATTGCTACTTCCTTGAGCTCACTAACTGCGTACTTTGGGTTGAGTCTTGCTGAGCTAGTGCCATGAAGGTTGGTTGGAGGGTCATGGGGCGGCTGAGGTGCTGGCCTACCGGTAGTGTTGGTAGGCTGGAGGTCCAACTCTAAATAACCAAAAAGCGACCAAACGTTGCAATGTTGTCTCCAGAGTCACTTTCGAGCCTTAAACATTGGACTCCCTGGCAGCTTCCTTCTTTTACGCCTCTTTCCAACTCTTGTGGGTAGTGTGCCTGGTGTTGAACCTTCCCACCACCACCTGCTAAACATGTAGACCTGCTGTCCTGTGGGAGAGGGTGCATGAGGTGACAAACAGGGTGCCCCTCCTTGCACCTTATGCAGCAATACCTCCACTTTGCCATCTATGAAATGGAGGTTCAAGTGTGGCACCACTCGATCATGTGAAAATGATGGTCAGGAACAAATCAGCTGGTCCTTCAAACCTGCCTCACACTCGTGATACCTGCAACATCATGACTAAACACTTCCTACCCTCCGCCCCCCGCGCAACCATGTAACCTGGGAGAGGCAAAAAATAAAGCCGAGAAAAAACCAGTGCCAGAAAGGGGGCCAATGCACTGGAAGATTCCTTTTCACGTCCCCACTGCCACCACCCCCCCCCCCCCCCCCGCCATTCCTCCAGGCAATCAAAACCAGTCCAAGAGATCACATGGACAAAGTGTTATCTATGAAGACGCTTGCCTTCTACATGATGTGATCTGTGCCTGAGCCAAGAACTGGTCTGGCTCCCTCTTGAATCATGCAGAATTAGCACTCACTGCACCAGCCACTGGCTCACTGCTCTCTGGGGAAAGAAGAACTGCCTTACTTCCAATCCATTCCTTCTCTCACACTGTTTTAATGCATGTCCCCATGTCCTCTCTAATCTGTCAAACTGAACTATCAATTGTCCCTAGTTTCCTATATTAGCCAATGGGTATTGCCAGCCATTGTTTTAATATCCCCAATGGCTGAAATATGCAGAAAAATGTTTAAAGCTTATTTTTTTTAAAGCTGCAATGATTTTTACCCCCATATGAGGCTCCTTACCATTAAGGATCACACTCTTTATAATTTCCCATCATTCCTTGTCAGCTGCTGGTATTTGATTTTCCCCAGGTGCTGAACTTCAGCCTTCATATGGATGGGGAATTCATCACATTATTGAAATGAGGATGATGTCCAGTCGAGTGAGCAATATTCCCACAGTCTATACCCCTCATTGGGTTGTCTCTCAATCCCAGAAATCAGCACTGATACGATATAAAATTTACAGCACAGAAACAGGCCATTCAGCCCAACAGGTCTATGCTGGTGGTTATGTTCGACACAAACCTCCTCCCATCCTCTTCAGCATGACAGCATATCCTTTATTTCTTTCTCATGTATTACTAGTTTCCCCTTAAATGCATCTATGCTAATCTCCTCAAATACTCCATGTGGTGGCAAGTTACACATTCTAACAACTCTCTGGGTAAAAATGTTTCTCCTGAGTTCCTTATTGGATTTATTAGTGACTTATATTTATGACCCCCAGTTTTGCACTCGCCATATGTGGAAACATCTTGTCGACGTCTACCCTATCGGAGAAGACTGAGAGGTGACCTGATAAAGGCCTTTAAGATTATGAAGGGTCTCACACTCGCAATAGTAGGATATGCTGATGGGGTGAGATGAAGAGGGATGGGAGGAGGCTCGTGTGGAGCATAAATGCCGGCAAAGACCAGTTGGGTTGAATGGCCTATTTCTGTAAATACTACGTAAAACCCTTTCATAACACCTCGGGTCACCACTCATTCCTCTGAGAGAAGACCCCAGCCTATTCAGTATATCCTGAGGGTTGTAACCTCTCAGTTCTGGTATCATGCTCGTAAATCTTTTTTGCACATTATCCAGAGCCTCTATATCCCTTTTGTAATATGGAGACCAGAACTGTGCACAATACTCTGGTTTAACCAAGGTTCTATATAATATCGCCTGCCTGGTTCTATTGAGAAGGTATAGCAATGGAAGGTTAACTTTGCAAATTGAAAATTTAACTTGTTTTAACACGAATGATCTTTTGTAAGTTGACTTGGTTTTAACTTGCTTTTTGGTATTCTACGAGAGCTTTGTTATAGAGCTGGCTTTTGATCAAAGAATAGTCTCCTATGCAAAATGCTTGCGAAACATCAATTTTGTTGCCTATGGGTGTATGTGCTATCTACATACAGGTACTTCGATGCTGTTAATGGGTTTATCTTCACATTTCATGGGCTTTGGGTATGTCTTGTATATGGCTGTCTGGGGCCAGTTGTTCCTCACACATTGGGCTCAATTTTACCCAATGCTGTTTTTTGGCATATTTCGCATAAACTTGAAATTTTCCCCGTTCTAATTTTTTTAATTGGTGCCGCACAGCCTGATCTTTAGCTTCGGGGTGGAGCCTAATGTCTGCGCCGAAAAAAGGATGCCTCCTCTTCTGCGCATGTGCAATAAAGAATAACGGTTTTTACGTGACTGCGATGGGCACTCATGCCCAGTACAGCTCCCGGTCTGCATTTGGCCATTTTTAAAGAGCCAATTGTGTGTGAGAACTGAGAACTTTAATTCTCAGTGGAAAAAATTGGAGCTGCAATATGCAACGCGGCTCAAGGACCAAGAATTTCTCACGAGGAAGTGGAGGCCCGATGGCACGAGCTGGACACCAGCAGAGTTCACATAAGTTTCACCAAAAATGAAGAAAGGCTGGCACCAACTTGCAAGGGTGACCACCCTGAGGTCTGGAGGCCAGTGCAAAAAGAAGTGGTAGAACCTTGGTCAAGTAGTTAGTGTAAGTAATTTTCATTTATTCACTGGAATTGCAATTATAAATGTGACCATCTGTATATTCCCCCCCCCAGCAGAAAGGCACCCTCTCTTTAAAAAGTTATATTTTCATCTTTTCAGAAGAAGGTGACAAACAGCAAAAGAGAAAAAACTTGAACAGGAGGAGGCCCGGCAAATCTGCACCCACTGACATCCTTGGAAGAGAGGGTCGCTGCTTTGATGGGTCCTGCTTGGAGAAAAGCAACCACCACTGCACAAGCTGGACCCACACTGGAGGGAGAGGGTAAGAGCTACAAATTCCACAGTCTGGCTTTGCTAAAAGTTAAGTACTGCACGGGCTAGTCATGTTTCGGTTCCTGGGGATGTCTCCATCAGCTACGCTTCGGTTGATGCAATGTGCTATCATTCATCGTGGTCCTTCAAATGAGCCTGCTGTCTGTGCTGTGTGAGACTACTCATGCCACCCACCCTGCCCTCTCCTCTGCTGCTAACCATTTGTCTGTTCTGTTATATTTTGCAGAACCTGAGGCCAACCCTGACGAGGCTGAAGCTGATGCAGAAGAAGATTCAGATGCGGACGAGCCTGAAGAGGAGAACATCATCCAATCCCACCTTCCAGACCAAGAGCATGGCGGGGGAGGGGCAGGGGGTGGGGATGGATGAAGCCCTCACTGTTATATTCACTCTGGAGGAAGTGCTGGTGCCGCCCATTGAGGTGCCAGCCCTTTTCCTGAGTGCTACGAGTGTTGGGACATGCCATGGTTTCTCACAGTCCAAGGCTGGGATTCCAGTGGGGTGCAGCGAGGCACACCCAGGGCCCCACCGTCCGAGGCTGTGGGTCCCAGTGGGATGCAGCGAGCCACACCCAGGGTGAGAAGGGGAAGGAGAGCTTGACAGCACTCTCCTGAGGTGCAGGATGTAACATGTGGTTCAGATGATCTCTCGCTCTCTTGAAATGGGAACACTGTCCGGGCCCATGAGGGAGGGAATGTCGGAGGTAACTGCATGCCCAGACTCCGCGGCCATTGACGGAATCAATCCCCAGACCAACTTCTGAAGAGGCCCAAGCCAGGCCTTCCACATTACCGCCTGCCCCCCCCCCCCCCAAATCAAGAAGTGCACATTGCCCGAGATGTTCGAAAGATAAACTTGGTACCAACCCGACAAACACTGCCCCACTGCCTGCGGGCAGGGATGGAGTCACCAAGACCAAGTGCAGCAGGCGGTCTTAGAATAAGGTGGAGGAGAGATGTGTGCAGCCTTTCTTTGCTGTTGTTGTTGTTACTTTATTGTTGTAACTGTTCTCAAATTAAAAGTTTTTGTAATTTATGTAAATTTACAAGTTTAAAAGTTTGTACATGATCTTAACTGAAAACTTGAAAATTTGATATAAGAATATTTTTATTTAAGTTAAGTACAAACACGTATTAAACTTTTGAATAAAATATATTTTAAATTATAACTGAATCATTTACATTATTTGTTCCATTATTAACATAACTTTTTGAACTAAAGAAGAATCATTTCCATTAATGCAACACAACATTACAGAACAGGTCCAAACAGTAAACATGGTCCATGTGGAATAGTTGCCGCTGAGCCTTCAGGCAGCAAAGCGTTCACGGATGAGCTGCTGGCACAGGGCTCCAGCAATCGTTAAAGGGGCACGACGGCCCGTCTTCCTCTGTTGTCGTGCTCTGGGTTCACGAGTTGCATGGCTTCCTCCTCTTCCTCATCTGCATCTTCTTCCTCATCTGCATCTTCTTCCTCATCATCAGCCACTCTCACCTCAGGTGGGTCTTCTACTACCGGCTGCTGCTGCCTCATCTAAGTTGTATAGCATGCAGTAGACAACAGTGAACTGACCGGCAATCTCATGGGGAGTATTGCAAGTAGCCTCCGGAATGGTCCAAGCATCGGAAACGCTGCTTCAAGATGCCATGGTCCTCTCTCTTATGCTGTGTGTCGCAATGTGCGACAAGTTGTATTCCCGGTCAGTTTCCGTCTGGGATACGTGTAGGGGCATCATGAGCCAGGTGGCGAGGCCGGACTCTTTGTCTCCCAGTAACCAGCTCTACCATTCTGGCTGCTGCTGAAACATGGCAGATATAACGCTCTTGCATCATGGGTGCTCCAAGGGTATCTCACATCAACTGCCATGATGTGATGTATGTCGTCACAGACGAGCTGCACATTCACGGAGTGGAAGTCTTTTCTGTTCCTGTACATCTTGGAATCCTCCAAAGGTGTTCACAAGGAGTTGTGGGTACAATCAATGCAGCCTTGTACCTTGGGGAAGCCAGTAATCCTGGAGAAGCCCACAGCCTCGTCATGCATTGCCTGGACGGTCATTGGGAACTTTATGTAGTAATTCCTCCGGGCAAATAGTGCAGTAGTCACCTTTTGAATGCAGATATGCGTTGCATGTTGAGAAATGGCGTGTACATCCCCAATTGTGGCCTGGATTGATCCAGATGCATAGAATGAAAGTGCAGCTGTAACCTTTACTTCAACTGACAAAGCAGTCCTCCTGATGCTTCTAGGTTGCAGGTCTGCTTTTCTTAACTCACAGATCTCGGTTGCAACTTCTTTGCGGAAACGCAGCCTTCTGACACAGTCTGCATCACTCAGGTGCAGGTATGAACGCCTGTCTCGATATAAATGATGTGGGTAAGGCCTCCTACCCATCATCCTACGTGCTCTGAGGTTCCTCACGGTGATGATGTCTAATCAATCTTCTCCGCAGCACAATCATGCAGAAGCCTTGCACGAGGCATGGCATTGTCAATATTGCCCCCCATAATGTAATTGTAGTTTTGCAAGCGGCCCAAAATAGCAGGAGTAAGCACTCTCACCTTCTTTCCTCTCTCTCTCTCTCCCCAAGATGGACGCCCTAGTATGGACCACACCCTGGTCCGTGCATGCGCAATAGGCTTGCTAAGAACGGGAAGCTAGGCATTCAATAAAGAAACTAAGTCTAATGCAATTCTTTAATTTTTGTTTTGATTTGTTTTCAAAGTACCACCCCACCACCGAATGTCTCCTCACCGGGCTCGAGGGTCAGCCGGCAGAATCGCTCCCTCGACCGTACACAGGGGTTCGGCATCCACCCGGCGTAACCGCTCCCCCCCCTCCCCTCCAGGCTTATTTTGAAGTTGCTGTGAGGCCGAAGGGTTCTCATCCCTTCAGTTCGGCTTCATCCCTTCCCCCGCCCCGGGCTTCTTTTGAAGCCGAGCCCGTGTCCAGGTGAGGGAGCGATTCTGCCGGCCGACGCTCCAACCCTCGAGGCTGGTGAGGAGACCTTCGATGGCGGCATGGCACTTTGGAGGGGAAAAAAAAAATCAAAAATTTAAGAATTGCATTCGACTTCCATTTTCTCCCTTTTGACTCTGGAAAAAAATGAAGCTTCATGATGCATATTCTTTGCCTTCTTGACTCCCTCCAAAACTTCGCCTTAAAACAATGTTGTCTTTCTGTGCCAATTTTTTATGTGCGGTGGTTTTTCTTAAGTGCCCAGAAGGTTTTTTGGGAGTGGCCACATACGTCCTTGGAAAAACATAAGTTGGCCAAACTTGCTTAAATGTGGAAAAACCGGTGGAGACATCAGGTTGCGCCCACATGTCGCAAAAAAATCTAACCTATAAAAAATCGTAACTAACTGAATTACGCTGGTGCAGAAACTTTGGGGAAACGTGGATATTTTAATTTACGCCAAAAAAGCCAACGCACGCCAAAAAAACAACGCCGATAACTAGGGAAAATTGAGCCCATTAATTCAGTTTGCACTACAAGTCCTTCAGTATTAACCTTGGCACATGTACGATTTTCTAAGTCATGTGACTAACCTTTTAACCTACAAAAAACATAATTGTGAGAAATGAATGCATTCTTTCTGTTAAACTGCAGTCATCAAGTGCCTTGGTACTGGCATACTGTGTGTCTACTGTAGCTTTTTTTTTAACCTTGGTCAATAACATTGTATTTTTTTGCTATTAAAATGGAATTTGCACCACCATTTATTTCAAAGCAAAATCCTCAGTGATGGGCATTCTTTGCACAGAAAAAAATGCACTCAGCGTTTTGCAATATTTTCTGTTTGCTGCTGCTGTTCTACCCGGTTGGTGCTTTCACATTAGATCATTACAGAAGTCACATGATTTATCCAAAAAAACTTCAAATGAGATAAATGGAATCACCTCCTACACATGGCTTCTAGCTAGGTTAAACTTTGTGTTGCAAAAACACTGAGAGGAGTCTGAGCTTGCAGACGTGGACTCAGTGCAAGTTTTGCAATTCCATACAATGATTCTTAGTACAGCCTGTATACAATAAGAACTTAAAAAATAACTGTTTCTTAGTCTCCTTTTTAGTGACTTTGGAAGCCTGTTGATACTGCAACATTGAAAGATATGATTATGTAGAGTTCATGATCCTGGACTTAGAATGCCAGAGGTCGTAAGTTCAAATCTCACCATTCCAGATTGTCAAACTGAATTCAACAAATCTGGTAATTTGTGGAATGTCACCAAAAATAAAATAGACCACGAAAGCTTCTGCAATGTTTTAAAAACCCAGCTAGTTCACTAATGTCCTTTAGGGAAGGGAACCTGCCACGCCCCTATCCCTTTATTTAGCCTACATGTGACTCCAGTACCCTGACCCTGAAGAGGCCTAGACAGTCGCTCAGTTGTTTCAAAAAAACATACAATCACTGCCGAGCATTGCAGCAGTTCAAGAAGACAGCCCACAGCGCCCCAGGGCAGCTAGGGATGGGCAATAAATACATCCTTGCCAACATCACCCACAGCCTGAGAACAAATAATTTAAAAAAAATTCATATGGTCTTGGAAATTCCCTACATAAAGGTTAGTGCAATCAGCCTAGCAATGTGATCGTCTGAATTTAAATCATAATATATATTCCAAAAATATTAGGAATTAATTCGACAATTGTTTGCAGAAACAGCAAACCTGCATGAGTTGCTTTAATAGAGGGATTTTATTGCAGAACTCATTTAGAGCACCAGTAACTCGGGTCTATTAGGCTGACTACATTTTTAAAACTCTGCATAGGAGTTTCCATTATTGAGTTAAAAGTGCAATTATATAAATATCATGTTTATCCTAAACACAAATATACACTCTAAACACAAATATACACTCATCATTTAAAACAGAACTTTCAGATATACTAGCAGGCCGTTGAGCCATACAAGCCCATCTCATTTTGGTTCATCTCACACCATCTATCTTCTCTCTTGACATGTTTCGCAATCCCTTCTCTGTCCAGAATTGCATCTAATTGCTTCTTGAAGTCATTTAAACTATTCCCTTCAGTGACCCTCCATAGTGATTTATTCCACAGCTCTATTACTCTTTTGAGTGCAATAGTTGTACCTTCATAATCCTAACTTACCAAATGTAACTTGTGTCCCCTGCCATAGGAAGTCTCCACCATCGTGAGCAGTTTGCCTGTAACAACTTTGTTAGTCTTGAAAATCTTCAATTAGGTCACCTCAAAGTCGTCTTTGATCCAGAGAGATCAATCCCACCTTCTTTATTGCAAATTGAATTCTGATACCCATGATCACTTTGATTCTCATCTCCGCAACCTCTTAGCCAATAATATCCTTTTTTATGAATAGGTGAACAGAACTGAGCACAGTACTGCTCTGACCAACTGCTTGTATAGAAGCAATATCTTTGATTTGGATTCTATACCTCTGCTAATGCAATTGAGTACAATACTTTATTTCTTTTTGAACTGTTAAGCATTGTGAGGATAATTTATCCACCATATAACTCCTAGCCACCTACTTGTCCAGTTACCTAAGATTTTGAATCTAGTTTGACATGTTTCACCTCCTGTTTTGCTCTCTCTGCAAACCTTGGGATTTTGCTTGCAATACCTTTCTTCAAATCATCAAACGGTCCCAAGAATGAGCCCTGTGGTATTCAGCCCATATCCTTTTTCCAATACAGTTGGCTTTTTTATGCTTTGTTTGTTTCTTGTTTTTAAGCCAGTTTTCTGTCACCATATTTCACCCCCTACTCCTTGGCTCTTCACTCTAGCCATGGAATGGCTGGAGTGAAGCCTACAAGTGGAAACTTGTCAAAAGCCCTATGAAGATCTAAATATAAAGCAACTGCAGTACACTTGTCAATAACATCTTTGGAAAAATCCAGGAAGTGGGAATGTCCTGGGGATTTCCCTTCCTGAATCTGTACTGTCTCCAAGTGTTAACCCACTTTATCCTTCACGATTGTTTTGAATATTTTGCTACAATTCCCTTGCTATTGAAGTTGACCCTATTAACCACATTTAACTAAAATATTTTGTAATAAGTAAATAGCCAATCACTTTTTAACTTAAAAAAGCTAAACTGTACTGTGACTTTTTCACAAGACTATATTTGGCTAGTTCTTTGGCGCTTAAGTTTGTTTTGATCTTAACACATTTCCAAGGTTTTTTTTAAGTTGGTACAGAACTTAATTTAGCAAGTGTTAATAATTTGTTAATGCATCACATCCTGCGGTGCTAATTTAAAGCATGGCATCTTTGAGCTCCTTTGATTAGACAACAGTGGTGTTTTGGGGTAAAGCTATGGATGTACTGCTATAGTTATAATATCACTGGTGGTTATTTAGCTCAACCTTCAAATATAGTATGAAATCATAGAATCATACATCAGAGAAGGAAGTCTTTCAGCACATTGGCCCCAAGTTTCCACACGCAGCAAAACAGGCGTCCCTCCGAGCTGGGCGTCCGCTTTTCACGCCGAAAACGGCGCCTGAAAAAAAACGTAGTATTCTCGAGCGCCTTGCAGTTCGATGTCTGCTTGGCGCGGCGCACAGGGGGCAGAGCCTACCACTTGCGCCGATTTTGTAAGTAGGAGGGGGCAGGTACAATTTAAATGAATTTTTTTGGAGCCGGCAACCCTGCGCGTTGGAGCGTTCGCGCACGCGCAGTCTGAAGTAAACATTGGCACTCGGCCATTTTAAAAAGTGCTGCAGAAAAAGTGAAAATTTGTTTATTGAACCCTTGCAAAGGCTTGCATTTTAATTTTCTTGATATTTCTGTGTGTGAGGGAGTGCATTCTGTAATTAAAGATAGACTGTGATAAACGGGACACATGCACTTGTTTGAGACTATTCAAATTCTTTGTAGCTGTTCAATTTTTAACATTTTTGAATAAAACCACATTGCCCTTCCATGATCAGCACTGAGGCTTCTTGCAGCTTTCTCCCCCTGCCGTCGGTCGGTCCCGACGGCAAACCGCTGCCTGAAAGGCCTGCCTGAAACACTTTCACACAGGTAGGAACATGGTTTATTTAATCTTTTCTTTGCTTATAAATTTTTATTCAGGTTGGATTTATTTGTATAATATTTGTATAAGTATAACTAAGGATTTATTGTAGAATTTAATGACTTCCCTTCCCCCCCCTTCCTCCCCCCCCCCCCCCCCCACCTCGTTCCCGACCCTAATTTGTAATCTGCGCCTGATTTTTTAATGTGTAGACAAGGTTTTTTCAAGCCTACAAAAATCTTCACTTGCTCCATTCTAAGTTAGTTTGGAGTACGTTTTCACTGTGGAAACGTTCAAATCAGGCGTCAGTGGCCGGACACACCCCCTTTTGGGAAAAAAAAATTCTGTTCAAAAGTGGAACTGTTCTACCTGACTAGAACTGCAGAAAACTTAAATGTGGAGAATTCCGATTTCTAAGATACTCCGTTCTCCACCAGTTGCTCCTAAAAATCAGGAACAAATCATGTGGAAACTTGGGGCCATTGTGCCTGTGCCAGCCCTTAGAAAGCTATCCAATTAGTTCCACTCCCCTGCTCTTTCACCATAACCCTGCAAATGTTTTCTTTTTCAGGTATTTATCAAGTTTCTTTCTGAAAGTTACTATTGAATCTGATTCCACTACCCTTTCATGAAGTGCGTTCCAGATCTTAATGACTGTGTGTTTTAAAAAAAAAAAAAAATCTTCACCTGCCCCTCTGGTTCTTTTGCCAATTATTTTAAATCTGTGTCCTCTGGTTACTGACCCTGCTGCCAGTGGAAACAGTGCAAGGCAGAAAGCAGAGAGTTGGGCTACCCTAAGAGGTACCACAAGGATTTAGTGCTGGGACCACTGTTGTTCACAATTTATATTAACGATTTAGACTTTGGAATCATAAACTCTAAATTTGTGGATGATACCAAATGGGCTTTGGCGGGGGGGGGAAATTTCAACACAAGTATGAAGTGTTCCATTTTGGTAAGAAAAATAAGGAGGTCACTTATTACTTGGAAAACAAGAATATAAATAAGGTAGAGGAGCAAAAGGATCGAGGAGTACAAATACACAAGTCACTAAAAATAGCAACGCTGGTTAATAAGGCCAGAAAAAAGCAAACCAAGCACTAAGGTTTATTTCTAGAAGGTAGAATTGAAAAGTAAAGAAGTTATGCTAAACTTATACTGAACCTAGGTTAGACCACATTTGGAATACTGTGTACAATTCTGGGCGAGATATTATAAAAAGGATATGGAGGCACTGAAGAGGGTGCAAAAAAGGTTTACACGGATGATAGAAATTTACAATGCAGAAGGAGGCCATTTCGGCCCATCGTGTCTGCGTCGGCCGACAAAGAGCCACACGGCCCTTCGTCAGCAGCCCAAAAGGTTACATACAAACCCATGAACAATGTCGGAAAGGCAAAGAGCACCCAGCCCAACCAGTCCGCCCCACACCACTGCAACACCCTTTATACTTAAAAACATCTACACTCCACCCCAACTGGAGCCATGTGATCTCCTGGGAGAGGCAAAAACCAGATAAAAGCCCAGGCCAATTTAGGGAGAAAAAAATCTGGGAAAATTCCTCTCCGACCCTTCCAGACAATTGAAACTAGTCCAGGAGATTACCCTGGCCATATTCTATTCCTTGCAGTACTTACCGTTATATCTGCGCCGACCAACAAAAGGTCATCTAGTCTAATCCCAATTACCAGCTCTAGGTCTGTAACCCTGCAGGTTAAGGCACTTCAAGTGCTCATCCAACCATCTCTTAAAAGTGGTGAGGGTTTCTGCATCCACCACTCTTCCAGGCAGTGAGTCCCAGATCCCCACAACCCTCTGTATAAAGAACCCCGCCCCCCTCAAATCCCCTCTAAACCTTCCACCAACCACGTGAAAACTATGCCCCCTTGCAATAGCCCCCTCCACCAATGGAAAAAGACCCTTACTATCCACTATGTCCAGGCCCCTCAATATTTGATACACCTCGGTGAGGTCTCCTCTCAGCCTCCTCTGTTCCAATGAGAACAAATCCAGCCTATACAATCTGTCCTCATAACTAAGATTCTCCATTCCAGGCAGCATCCTAGTAAATCTGCTCTGCACCCTCTCTAGCGCAATCACGTCCTTCCTATAATACGGGACCAGAACTGCACGCAGTATTCCAGCTGTGGCCTAACGAAAGTATTATACAATTTCAGCATAACCTCCCTGCTCTTATATTCTATGCCTTGGCCAATAAAGGCAAGCATTCCGTATGCCTTCTTAACCACCTTAGCCATCTGGCCTACTTTCAGGGATCTGTGGACAATCACTCCAAGGTCCCTTTGTTCATCTACACTATTAAGTGGCCTACCGCTTAATGTGTATATCCTTTTCTTATTAGCCCTCCCAAAGTGCATCACCTCACACTTCTCTGAATTAAATTCCATTTGCCACTGCTCTGCCCACCTGACCAGTAGATTGATATCCTCATGTAGCCCATGACTTTCCTCTTCTTCATTATCAACCACACAGCCAATTTTAATGTCATCTGTAAACTTCTTTCATACTCCCTATATTCAAACCTAAATCATTGATATAGACCACAAAAAGCAAGGTCCTAGTACTGAGCTCTGCGGAACCCCACTGGAAACATCCTTCCAGTCACGAAAACATCCATCGACCATTAACCTTTTCTTCCTACCTCCAAGCCAATTTTGGATCCAACTTGATACTTTGCCCTGTATCCCATGGGCTTTAACCTTCATGACCAGTCTACCATGCGGGACCTTATCAAAAGCCTTGCTAAAGTCCATATATGCTACATCGTACGCACTATCCTCATCGACCCTCTTGGTTACCACAAAAAATTCAATCAGGTTAGTCAAATATGATCTTCCCTTAACAAATCTGTGCTGACTGTCCCTAATTAATCCTTACCTTTCCAAATGCAGATTTATCCTGTCTTTCAGGATTTTTTTTCCAATACTTTTCCCACCACTGACATTAGGCTGATAGGCCTGTAATTACTTGGCCTATCCCTTTTTCCCTTCTTAAACAAGGGTACTACATTAGTAGTCCTCCAATCCTCCGGCACCATGCCCAGATCCAAAGAGGACAGGAAAATTATGGTCATGGCCTCTGCTATTTCCTCTTTTAATTCGCACAACAACCTGGGATGCATGTCATCTGGGCCTGGGGACTTATCTACTTTCAAAGCTGCCAGATCCCTTAATAATACTACTTCTCACTATATTTATTTCATCCAGAATACTAGAAATGCGAGGTTATACCTGCCAGGAAAGCATGGACAGGCTGGGTCTTGAAAAGAGATGGCTGAGGGGTTGAATGGATCTAATAGAGGTCCATAAAATTATCAAAGGTTTTGATAGAGTAGACACAAAGAGAGTGTTTCCACATGCGGGAGAGAGCAAAGCCAGATGCCATCAATATAAAGATAGTCATTAAGAAATCAAGTAGGGAATTCAGAAGAAACTTCTTTTGCCAGAGTGGTGAGAATGTGGAACTCGCTTCCACAGGGAGTGGTTAATGCAAATAGTATAGATACATTTAAGGGGAGGCTGGATAAGCATATGAGGGAGAAGGGATTAGAGGGTTTTGCTGATAGTTAGACAAGGAAGAATGGGAGGAGGCTCCAGTGAAGCATAAACTTTGGCATGAACTGATTGGGCCAAATGACCTGTTTCAGTGCTGTAAATGCAATGTAATTCTATCAAAACCCCTCATAATTTTGAACACCTCATACAGCTGAATCAGCATGACCATCCAGAAGTGAATCATTTAACAATCTGGCTCATTTTTTGTCGGCAACAATCGGTGACCTGGCTGCTAAATCTGGCTGACCATCTCAGCGGCAGACTTAGTCTACCACTGGAGCAAGGGAGCCGGAATCATCAGAGTGAACTCGTGGATGCCAATCTCCCAGAGTCCAACCTAAATGGGTCCTAGTCTAAAAACAGCCGCTGCCTTCTCAAACACTCTGCCGTGCCAGTGTGCGAACACGTTTTTGTAAGCAGCCCTTCCAAATGATATTTCATGAGAAACTGTTATTACCGCTGACCTGAAACAAGCCAGACGGTTTGGGGATTGTTAAATGATTCATTTCTGGATGGTTCTGCTGACCATTCATCTGTATGCTTTCATTCTTCACCCAGTATGTGGCCAGTTACGGCCTGCTTGAGTTGGAACAGAGCAAGTTCTGCACATGTGTCCTTAAAACACCAGCATGGAAACTAACCCCCCAACAATGGCTAGGGTCTCCAACCCTGCAGCATTGACCTGAAGTCTCCAGGAATTAAAGATTAATCTCCAGGACACTGCTACAACCCAAGAACAAAATCAAAGGAGCATTAAAAAATATGCTTCCTTCTTTTTCTTTGAACACTTTTTTGTTTTATTAGTTATGAAAATATTGAAGATGGGGGGCGGGGGGGGAAAAGCTGTTTGACTGACAGTCACGAATCATCCAATCGGGCAAAGAAGCGTCTGCTCGCTGTCCAATTGGCGTGAGAAAGTGGTGCCCTGCGAGAATGAATGTGTCGGGCGACCAATGGCGGGGTTGTTGGGGGTGCGAGATCATGTGATGAAATCTCTAGGTATACGTCAAACCAGAGTTGGCAAGTCTACTGATGGCTCAGTAGAGTAAATTTAGCTGTGATATAGAGCCAAGGAGGTCATGGGTTCAGCTCCCAGTCTCTGAGCTGGCTGAACGCAGTTGGGGTGGCAATAATGGTCCTCCATGTCCTTGGGCTAAGATAAGGAGCAAAAATCAGGGTTCCCGCTTTGAATTGTATCCAATGCCCCCCCTCTTGGAAAGTGTATGTGGCTGGACAGGGCTGGACTCAGCAGTGGTGCCTGCCACAGTCAAGTAGCCTGCCAGTGCTCACTGGGCTTCCAAATGGAGAATAGCAACTTGGCTGGTATATCAAAGGGTGCCTGGCATCTACAGAGCTGTACTCAGAGTCAGGGAGTCGATGTTTTCGGGAAAGGCAGAGAATGAAACATTGCTCACTGGTTTCCAGGAAGCTTTGAAGATCAAGAGCTGTTGGAATGTTGTTTACAGGAGTCCATATGTTGCTCTCTCAACAAAGTCTGCTGCAGTTCGTGTTGCAGATAAATTTATTGAAATTAGTTTTCTTGTTGGTGTGAATGTAATTTCAGTTAAGTTCAGTACTTAGTTACGTTGGTATGTCAGGTCTCTAATTCTAATAAAATCTTTACACACAATCCCCTTAAAGTTACTTTACATAAAATATGCCTTCCACTTTTGCATCTAAGCAATTAAAGCTAGCTGTGTGGGATTCCCATCCAACCACAACTGTACTGGAAATTTCCCAGTTAAACTTAAGGTCATAAATTCCCCTTCAGCCACCCTTGGGGGAAATTTATTAATAATCCTGGCCTTTGCAGTTGGGGGCTGCATTTCATTTGGGCATCACTGACCAAAACTTCACAGCTTCATGAGCCATGTGAACTAAACAGTTACCAGGAAACTGTGTCCGAAAAGTTAATGTACAGAATGACAGTTCATGTGGAGGCTACTTTTAGAAATGTTCCCGTCGTCCATCATTTAATCAATTGACATTGCCCTTGATGCTTTAAAAGCCAATAATGAAGAACCTCTTACATTTCCATAGCGTCTTCAGGATGTCCCAAAATGCAAAGAGCAGCCCTCATTGGCCAGAACTTAACAAGTCTGCCTTACAGTTTAATAAAGATTGGGGAATTCTTTTTTTTTGATGTCTTTAACATTTCTATTATCAGCACTTTGCGAATTCTGCTGTGGTCTAACAAAGTGCTTATTCTAGTTCGGACTTGTGTTGACTGTCAGTGAGTGTGTAAGAATTGCTTTTGCTGCTGTCTGAAAGTAGAGGGGGTTTCTGATTTTCTTTATTTCTGGGCTAGTCATGTAACTTGGCTTGACTTTGCAGGAAGAAGTTGCTGCGTGATTTGAAAGTACTTTGCCCTTTCCCACGCCACCTAGCATCGATGGCTGAAAGGAGTGCAAGACCTTTGGAGCTCTCAGGAGCTACGTGACCCTGCACGGTGTGGCTAGCTTCTACTATTCCTTCCTTGTGTGTAAGCACCCACCCATCATTCAGCGCACCTCCACTGTGGCATGATATGCCTGGTATTTGCATATTAGTAACTGAACACTGGAGGGCCCCCGATTGGGACGGACACAGTGCAGCAATTACACTCTCGGGTCTCCTGTAATATTGTTTATGTATTGAAAGGAAATGCTCTAGAGTCTGAAATAAATGCAGCCATTGCATTATCATACCGACTTGAGTATTTATCAAACATAACATGGCACAGTTAGTAAGAAGTTGCCATTCACAACCTCAGGACATTCTAATGTGATTCACAGCCAATTAAATACTTTTGAAGTGTCGTCTCGATTGTAATGTAGGGAAGTGAGGCAGATAATTTGCTCACAGCAAGGTTCCATGATCAGTTATTCTGTTTTGAGTCGTGTTGGTTGAGGGACAGGGACAACTCCCGTACTGTTCTTCCAGTAGTGCCATGGGTTATTTTACGTCTACCTCAGAGGGCAGATGGGGCTTCTGTTTAATGGGGCCTCATCTGAGAAATGGCACCTCCAACAGTGCAGTACTCCAATGATTATGTGCTCAAGCCTTCGGAGTAGGGCTTGAACCCACGTCCTTCTGACTCATTGGCGAGACTGCAACCACTAAGCACAGCTGACATTTTGTGGTCAGGAACTAATTGTAAGAGGCATAGTGCACCTGGATCCTGCGAATCAGTGGTTTAATATCCTCTAAGCCGTGCCTCTGAGTGGCTATGCAGACCACCTCCACAGAGGTGTGTGGGGTTGCTGACCCATCCACCTCCATGGCACGAACCTGGTATTGCAGTACTTGCAGGAATGGTGCTTGGGCTCTAGGCCTTTTGGCTAAGAGCATTAGCGCAGGGTGATCCTTGATGTGTGCAAGGTGACCCCTGGCGTTTGTGATCTGACAAAGAATTGGAAAGATTGGCTACGAAAAATTTAATATGTTGGCATTTCAATACTCGACGCCAATCTTTTGCCCCTTGTGAATTTAAAAGAAGCCAATCTATTTAGAATGAACACTGGAAAATCAATCCCGCTCTTGCACCAAATTCTTCACACGGTCCAGTGCTCTTCTGAGATGCAGCGACTTTTAAACAGTCAATAACAGTCACATTTTACTTCTTAGTAATTCAGCTATGTGAACAATTACCCCCTTAATAGTTATTTTTAGGCTACAGCAGTTTCCAGCTTGTTCTTTCACCTCTGGCACATCTTGTAGTACCAACCTGCTCGTACCAGCTTGAAACAGCCTGATGCTACATCTACCTAGTTGACAGAGGTGAATGACTGTGAACCAGTTATTGAAGCAACTGGCTAGTTAAGGTTATATAGGGCTCAATTTTCCCCAGTGATTTGCGCCGTTTTTTTTTGGCGTATTGAGTCAAATATTTTGAGTATTTATTTTTTTCAAACTTTCCCCCTGTGATCTGCGCCGGCGTAAATGACTTAGCTATGATTTTTCGAGGCCAGTTTTTTTTGACGTTCCCTCGTGTCTGTGCCGGTTTTTTCAATTGTTCGCAGTTTGGGCAACATTTTTTTCCATTACGTTGGCGTATCTGGCCACTCACGAAAAACCTTCTGGTGAGTTAAAAAACCAGCGCACATTCACAAATCTGCACTGAAAGACGCCATTGTTTTTAAATCGAAGATTTTGGAGGGAGTCAAGAACACTGTCAAAATCAATAATAAAGTTCAACTTTTTTTACCTGTCAACATAGAAGTGTAAATTTGTTGGATTTCACAAGTTTTCTCTTTTTTTTTTACTCACTCACATGCCACCAGCGAATGTCTTGAGGCAGGGCCTGGAGGATTGTAGGTTTGGCCAGCAGAATTGGTCTCTCGTCCGGACACAGTGGCTTGGGGTTCGACTACAAAACAAGCCGTGGGGGTGGGGGAGGAGAAAGAGAGGAGAGGAGGGAAAGATAGCCGATCTTACATGAGAACATAAAAACATAAGAATTAGGAACAGGAGTAGGCCATCTAGCCCCTCGAGCCTGCTCCGCCATTCAACAAGATCATGGCTGATCTGGCCGTGGACTCAGCTCCACTTACCCGCCCGCTCCCCATAACCCTTAATTCCCTTATTGGTTAAAAATCTATCTATCTGTGACTTGAATACATTCAAAGAGCTAGCCTCAACTGCTTCCTTGGGCAGAGAATTCCACAGATTCACAACCCTCTGGGAGAAGAAATTCCTTCTCAACTCAGTTTTAAATTGGCTCCCCCGTATTTTGAGGCTGTGCCCCCTAGTTCTAGTCTCCCCGACCAGTGGAAACAACCTCTCTGCCTCTAGCTTGTCTATCCCTTTTATTATTTTAAATGTTTCTATAAGATCTCCCCTCATCCTTCTGAACTCCGAGTAAAGACCCAGTCTACTCAATCTATCATCATAAGGTAACCCCCTCATCTCCGGAATCGGCCTAGTGAATCGTCTCTGTACCCCCTCCAAAGCCAGTATATCCTTCTTTAAGTAAGGTGACCAAAACTGCACGCAGTACTCCAGGTGCGGCCTCACCAATACCCTATACTGTTGCTTTTGTACTCCATCCCTCTCGCAATGAAGGCCAACATTCCATTTGCCTTCCTGATTACCTGCTGCACCTGCAAACTAACTTTTTGGGATTCATGCACAAGGACCCCCAAGTCCCCCTGCACCGCAGCATGTTGTAATTTCTCCCCATTCAAATAATAATCCCTTTTACTGTTTTTTTTTCCCAAGGTGGATGACCTCACATTTTCCGACATTGTATTCCATCTGCCAAACCTTAGCCCATTCGCTTAACCTATCTAAATCTCTTTGCAGCCTCTCTGTCCTCTACACAACCCGCTTTCCCACTAATCTTTGTGTCACCTGTAAATTTTGTTACACTACACTCTGTCCCCTCTTCCAGGTCATCTATGTATATTGTAAACAGTTGTGGTCCCAGCACCGATCCCTGTGACACACCACTAACCACCGGTTTCCAACTTGAAAAGGACCCATTTATCCCGACTCTCTGCTTTCTGTTAGCCAGCCAATTCTCTATCCATGCTAATACATTTCCTCTGACTCCGCGTACCTTTATCTTCTGTGTGATTTACCCCGTGCGATTTGATTTGACCAATCGATATGTAGGTTAAAATCCCCCATGATTACTGCCGTTCCTTTCTCACGTGCCTCTATTATTCCCTTGATTATTGCCCGCCCTACCGTGAAGTTATTATTTGGGGGCTATAAACTACGCTCACCAGTGACTTTTTTCCCCTTACTATCTCTAATCTCCACCCACAATGATTCAACATTTTGTTCATTCGAGCCAATATCATCTCTCACAACTGCCCTGATATCATCCTTTATTAACAGAGCTACCCCACCTCCTTTCCCTTTTTGTCTATCTTTCCGAATTGTCAGATACCCCTGTATGTTTAATTCCCAGTCTTGGCCACCCTGCAACCACGTTTGTGTCATGGCCACCAAATCATACCCATTTGTAATGATTTGTGCCGTCAACTCATTTACTTTATTTCGAATGCTGCATGCGTTTAGGTAGTGTTTTAATACGTTTTTAAACCATGGTTTTTAGTTTTGACCCCTCCTGCAACCCCTTTATATATGGCTTGTAGAGCCCGGGGAGGGGGAGGGGGAGGGGGAGAGGGAGAGGGCGAGAGAGACGATCTTATGGCTTGTAGCCCGGTGAGGGAGAGAGAGAGACAATCTTACGGCTTGTAGCCTGGGGAGGGAGAGAGAGAGAGAGAGAGACGATCTTACGGCTTGTAGCCCGGTGAAGGAGAGAGAGAGACAATCTTACGGCTTGTAGCCTGGGGAGGGGGAGGGGGAGGGGGAGAGAGGTCACAAGACTCAAGGGGGGCGGAGGTGGGGGGTGAAGAGAGGAGACCCTGAGGGCTCAGCAACAACTATTCCACATGGACATCTTTACTGTTTGGAGCTGTTCCATAATGTGTTCTGTTAATGGAACATAGTTCAGTTTTAATGTAAAATATATTTTATTCAAAAGTTTACAATAACTTAACTTTAATAAAATTATTCTTGTATCAAACTTCACTTTAAGATCACTCTTTAAGATCATTTTAAAAACTTTAAGATCACTTATAAACTTGTAAATTGACATAACTTACAAGCACTTTTAATTTGAGAACAATTACAACAGTAACAATATTAACAAAACAATAACAACAACAGCATTAAAGAAAGGCTGCACCCATCTCTCCCCCTTATTCTAAGACCACCCGCTGCTCCTGGTCTTGGATACTCCACCACCCCTGCCCGCAGGCGGTGAGAGTGTTTCTTTGCTTGGTACCAAGCTTATTCTTTCTAACATCTCGGGTACTGCGCACCTTTTGAGGGTGGGGGGGCGGTGGGGGGGGTCAGCATCAGGTGACAAGTTGGAGGGCCCGACTTTGGGCTCTTCAGAAGCTGGTGTGGGGATTGGAGTGGGAGTAGCAGTTGATTCTGTCAATGGCGGCGGGGTCTGGGCCTGTTTCCTTATTGCTAACTCCCAACATGCCGTTCCTCATGCACCCTGATAGTGTCTCAGTGGCCTGCAACATTCCCTCTCTAATGGCCAGTGACGTGGTTTGCACTACATCTGACATTCCCTCCCTCGTGGACAGTGCCGTGGTTTGCAATACTCCTGACATTCCCTCCCTCATGAACATTATTCCCTCACTGATGGTCCTGGATATCGTTCCCATTTCTCGTGAGAGTGTTGTTACTTCTCCCGACAGTCCCACTCCCTCATCACTCACCCCACTGATGGTGTCCAGGAGTGATCGGGTAAGGTCAGTGCTCTCCGCACTCAATGACATCATCTGAATCACATCTGTTACATCCTGCATCTCGGGAGAGCCTGGTTGAGCTCTCCTTCCCCTCCTCCCCACGGGTGTGCCTCGCTGCACCCCACCACTGGGACCCGCAGCCTGGGACGGTGGGGCCCTGGTTGTGCCTCGCTGCACCCCACCACTGGCACCTGCAACCTTGGAAGGTGGGAAACGGGGCTGGCACCTCCATGAGCGGCACCTCTTCCATATTCAGTACAACAGTGGAAGCTTCATCCAGCTCCATCCCCTACCCCCCCATGTTCTTGGTCTGGAAGGTGGAATTGGAAGATGTTCTCCTCTTCAGGCTCATCCTTGTCTGAATCTTCTACTGCATTGTCAGGGTTAGCCTCAAGTTCTGCAGCAGAAGTGGGGGCAGGTTGGGTGGCATGAGTAGGCTAACACATGGCAGGCCAGGCAGCAGGTTGATTTTGAAGGGCCACGATAAATTTGCAGGACTTGCCCTCTTCCTTGAGTGTGGGCCCAGCTTTGTGCAGTACTGATTGCTTTTCTCCAGGCAGGACCCATCAAAGCAGCGACCCTCTCTTCCAAGCGTGTCAGTGGGTGCAGACTTGCCGGGGCTCCTCCTGTTGTACGCATTCTTTCCCTTTTGTTGTGTGCCGCTCTGCAAAGATGCAAATGCAACTTTTTAGAGAGGGTGTCTTTCTGCTGGGTGGGACATATACAGCTGGTCACATTTACAATTGCATTGAATAAACGAAAATATTACTTTAACTACTTGACCAAGGTCCTGCCATTTCTTTTTACACTGGCTTCCAAATCTTGTGGTGGTCACCACTGCGCAATAATCTGCTGCAACTTGGTTCCAGTGTTTATTCTTTTCTTTGGGTGGAACTTTTATGTGACCTCTGCTGGTGTCCAGCTCCTGCCATCTGTTCTCAATCACAGTAACTAGAGCCTCCACTTCATCCTGTAAGAAACTCTTGGTCCTTGCTGCGTGTTACATCTTGTATTGCTCCAGCTGTGATTTTCCCAATGCTCTCACAGCATTCCTTCTCACATACACAACTGGCTCTTTAAAAATGGTCGATTGCCAAATCCGAGCTGTACTGAGCATGCGCGTCCATTGGAACAACATCAAAAACTTAACTTTTTTTTCCCCGCGCATGCGCAGAAGGTGCTGCATTGTTTTTTGGCGCAGACAGCAGGCTCCACCCTCCCGAGGTGACTGGACATGCTGCGTGGCGCCAAATTCGAATTATACATCGGGGAAACTTTGGCAAAATATTTCTGCCGCATTTCTGGCCTAGAAAACCCGGCATAACTATGGCAACATGCCAGAAAACAGGCTTGGGGAAAATGGAGCCCATAGTTTCTCTTTCCTACCCTCCCCTCCAACTCCTTATTCTGAATGTCTGATTTGTGAGGTCGATGTGATGGCAGGGAGTCAGTAAAGCAGGTTTAACACAAACATCAGAATTCACACTCCTCTTTCTGAGATCCTCGTTTTAAAAGCTACCCCTTTGACCAAGCATTTGGCCACCTTTAGCTCGGTGTCAGTTTTTTGACTAATTACACTCCTGTGAAACACCTTGGGATGTCTTAATATACGAAAGGTGCTGTATAAATGCAAGTTCCTATTTGTGCTTCTATGATGTCCTCTGGTGGTTTCTCCTGAAATTAGTGGTCTTGGGGGTTGGGTAGTGTCTATTCTTCGTGCAGCTCCTGCTAAAACTGATCACCAAGATCTGCTCGTGTTGGTGGTTTGAGATATCTGAAAATGAACGTGTGTGTTCATTGACACTTTGTGCAGGCCTGCAGACATTCCAAGTGGTCCATGAGTATAGTATAGAAGATTAAGGGATGATCTAATTGAGGTGTTTTAAGATGATTAAAGGAGTTAATAGGGTAGATAGAGAAAAACTATTTCCTCTGGTGGGAGAGTCCAGAACAAGGGGCATAACCTTAAAATTAGAGCAAGCCCATTCAGGGCTGATGTCAGGAAGCACTTCTTCACATAAAGGGTAATGGAAATCTGGAACTCTCTCCACCAAAGATCTGTTGAGGCTGGGGGTCAATTGAAAATGTCAAAACTGAGGTTGATAGATTTTTGTTGGGTAAGGGTATTAAGTGTTCCGGAACCAAGGTGGGTAGATGGACTTAAGATACAGATGAATCATTATCTTATTGAATGGTGGAACAGGCTCGAGGGGCTGAATGGCCTCCCCCTGTTCCGATGAAGACCAGAGGGGGTCACTCTGCCCCTGGTGCAGAGCCATGCCACACAGCAGTGTGAATCACAGCTTCAGCCCTGCATTGCTAGAGCCCGAACTCCAAGCGCTCCCTTCGTACAATGTCATATTTGACCCTGAAATGAGCTTTCGACCACATAACCGCAGCACATCTAAGACTGCCTATTTCCATCTCCGCAACATCGCCCGTCTCCGCCCTTGCCTCAGCTCATCCGCTGCTGAAGCCCTCATCAATGCCTTTGTTGCCTCTAGACGACTATTTCAATGTTCTCCTAGCTGGCCTCCCACATTCAACCCTATGTAAACTCGAGGTGATCCAAAACTCGGCTGACCGTGTCCTAATTTGCACCAAATCCCGCTCACCCACCACTGTGCTTGCTGACCTATCTTGGCTCCCGGTTAAGCAATGCCTCGATTTCAAAATTCTCATCCTTATTTTCAAATCACTTCATGGCCTCGCCCCTCCCTATCTCTGTAATCTCCTCCAGCCCCACAATCCCCCAAGATGTCTGCGCTCCTCTAAATCTGCCCTAATTGAGCATCATTGATTATAATGGCTCAACCATTGATGGCCGTGCATTCTGTTGCCGAGGCCCTAAACTCTGGAATGCCCTGCCTAAACCTCTCCGCCTCGCTACCTCACTTTCCTCTTTCAAGATGTTCCTTAAAATCTACCTCTTTGACCAAGCTTTTGGTCACCTGCCTAATTTCTCCTTATGTGGCTTGGGACATTTTACTACGTTAAAGGCATTATATAAATACAAGTTGTTGCTCCAAACTAGCCCCTTAATGTTTGGGATTTCGCAATCTTTTGCTTTAAGGTAAAGTGCTGCTGTTCGGCAGTTTGGACAGATCGATGCTTGCTCTGTTGTGTTAAATGCATTTTAAAGATTTCTCACACTAAAGGGATCGTTCTCCTTTTTTTGAAATCATTTTGCTGTTGAACTCTTGTTGAACTGCTGACTTATTTTTCGCCTTGAAGGTGATAATTGCATTCTGTGCGAAGAAAGAAGCAATTTTTTTCAATGTTTCCCACTTGGTAAAGGAGTTTTTCTGTCAAGTGTTTGGGAGCTACTGGGCTTTTGTGACTGCCCGTCAAAGCTTGGCAGGGGTTATAGTTTATTACCCATGCAGTTCTAGAGAAAAGCCTGTGGGAGGCTTGGCAAGTAAATTGAACTGTGGATTCTCAAGCCAAGAGAAATCCCGAAGCTCTGTTTGCTCTCGTCCACTTCGATTGTGTCTCAGCCCCCTACAACAAACTCTATATCCTTGCCACTGATGCCATCTCCTTCCCTGGCCACTGTCGGGTTGAACCGGCCCTTTTGCAATCTCGGCGTCCTAATTGACCCCAGCTGAGCTTCCGACCCCAAATCCTCGCTGTCAGAAAGACCCCCTGCTTCCACCTTTGCAACGTTGTGTGCTGAAATCCTTGTCCATGCCTTTGTCACTGGCAGACATGACTATTTCAGTGCTCTCTTGGCCGGCCTCCCATCCCCTCACCCCCCCCCCCCCCCCGCCTCCCCCCCACCCTCCCATAAACTTCAGTTCATTCAAAGCTTTGCTGCCCGTATCCTTTCCCGCACCAAGTCCTGCATTAGTTCCCAGTCCCCCAGCGCGCCCAATTTAAAATTCTCAACCCTGTGTTTAAATCCATCTAGGACCTTGCCTCTCCCCATCTCGGCAAACTCCAGTCCCAAAATCATCCCCACACCCCCAAATAATATCCTGTTCCTCAAAATCTGCTGTCTTGTGGACCCTACTCCTTTCGTCCCACCACTGGACGTGACTTCAGCTGCCTAGGCACTGAACTTTGGAATTCCTTCCCTAAAATCTCCCCTCCTCCTCCTTTAAGACGTTCCTTAAGATCTCTCTCTCTGACCAACCTTTCTGTCACCATTGGCTCGCTGTCTATTTTTGTCCGAATATGCTTCTGTGAAGCGTTTTGGAGTGTTTTTCTATTTTAAGGGCGCTGTATAAATGCAGGTTGTTGCTGCTCGCCAGCAATGGTGTTTCTTTGCTGGAATGCCATAGACTGCAATTGTTGGAGGGTCTTCTTCTGCCAGGGCGCCTCAAAACATTCTTGCAGCCGTATGAAGAAGGCAAGTGTGGGGGAAGAAAATTAATGGGAAGGTTTTGTACAATAGGATGGAAGTGTGATAAATACAGAAACAAAATTAAGGGCAAAAAGAAATAAGGTAAAAAAGAAAAGCTTGCATTTATAAAGTATCTTATCAATTTAAGACACTTCACAGACAATGAATTTCTTTTGATGTGTAGTCAATGTTCTGTTGACAAATGGGGTAGCCAATACACATGCCGCAAGGGCCCACCACAAACAACAATGAGATTATTGTCGAAATTGCAACATGGCAATGGGCTGTTTGGCCTAACCAGTCCATGTTGGTGTTTATTCTCCACACAAGCAGTAGTCCTCATCCCTTGTGCCCTCCCCAGTTCCCATATCCCTTTATTCCACTGACCTTCAACCACTTAATTAACCTATTCTTAATTGTTGACATAGTCTCTGCTTCAAACATCATCGTCGTAGGCAGTCACTCAGAGTTGAGGAAGACTTGCTTCCACTCTAAGGGCCCAAGTTTCCACACGCGCCTAGAACGGCGCAGTCCCGACCTGGACGCCTGTTTTTCGCGCCACAAAGTGCGCCTAAAAAAATCCTCGGTATTCTCCACCTATCTGTGGGAGGGGCCCGAAGCACGCAGCCCCTAGCCCTGTCTGAATGGCCTCACTGGGGCTGCGTGAATAAGGCTCCTCCCACGGCCAGCTCCTGCTTTCCCCCCGCCCCCCCCCCGGGACCAGACCCGACACCCGCTCCCCTCTGCCTCCGGACCAGACCCGACACCCGCTCCCCCCGCTGCCTCCGGACCAGACCCGACACCCGCCACCCCCCCCTCCGGACCAGACCCGACACCCGTTCCCGCCGACTGACCTGACCCGCGCTCCTGTTCCCGCTCCCCGCCTGGACCCGACCCGACTCCCGCTCCCGCCCCCCGACCCGACTCCCGCTCCTGGACTGGATCCGACCTGACCTCTCCCCCCTCCTCCCTCTCTCTCTCTCTCTCCCTCCCTCCCTCCCTCCCTCTCTCTCTCTCTCTCTCTCCCTCCCTCCCTCCCTCCCTCCCTCCCTCCCCAACCCAACCCAACCCAACCCAACCCAACGCCACCTACCTGTAAATCTGGTGCTGGGGACGGGCCCTGCCCGAAGTCTCGGGCCGGCCCGTTCAGCCTTCGGTCCCGAAAGGCCTGCCTGAAGCACTTTCACACAGGTAGGAAGATGGTTTATTTAATCTTTTCTTTGCTTATAAATGTTTATTCAGGTTGGATTTATTTGTATAAATATAAATAAGGATTTATTATAGAATTTAATGACTTCCCTTCCCCCCACCCCCCACCCCCCCCCCCCCACCTCGTTCTGGACGCCTAATTTGTAACCTGCGCCTGATTTTTTTAATGTGTAGAACAGGTTTTTTCAGTTCTACAAAAATCTTCACTTGCTCCATTCTACTTTAGTTTGGAGTACGTTTTCACTGTGGAAACTTTCAAATCAGGCGTCAGTGGCCGGACACGCCCCCTTTTGAAGAAAAAATTCTGTTCCAAAGTAGAACTGTTCTACCTGACTAGAATTGCAGAAAAAAAAATGTGGAGAATTGCGATTTCTACGATAGTCCATTCTCCACCAGTTGCTCCTAAAAATCAGGTGCAAATCATGTGGAAACTTGGGCCCAATAAGTGAGTTCTCAGGTGACTGAGGAGTCCAATGCAGGACCTACAGTCTCCGTCACAGGTGAGGCAGACAATAGTTGAAGGAAAGGGTGGGTTGGGGAGCCTAGGTTGTTGCACGCTCCTTCCGCTGTTTACGCTTGTTTTCTGCTTGTTCTCGGCGATGGGACTCAAGTTGCTCAGCGCCCTCCCGGATGCTACTCCTCCACTTTAGGTGGTCTTGGGCCAGGGATTCCCAAGAGTTGGTGGGGAGTTGCTTCAAACACCAACTCCATGAATGCATTCCATAGTCTCACAACCCCCTGAGTAAAAATGTTTCTCCTGCTTTCTGTCCTAATTCTTTTGCATTTAGTTGTATATCTATGTCCCTTTCTTCTAGACACCTCAACCACTGGAAGCACTGTCTACTCTTGTCTATCCCTTCACAAGTTTAAACAGCTTAATCAAATCACCCTATAATTTTCTCTGTTCAAAACAAAGACAGCCCTAATGGTGTCAGCTGTGGGTAGCACATTTGCCTCTGAGTCAGAAGATTGTGGGTTGAAGCCCCACTCCAGGGACTTGAGCACAAAACTCTCGGCTGACACTCCAGTGCACTGCTGAGGGAATGCTGCACTGTTGGAGGTGCCGGCTTTAGGTTGAGATGTTAAACCGAGGCCCCATCTTCTCTCTCAAGTGGACATAAAAGATCCCATGGCACTATTTTGAAGAAGAGCAGGGGAGTTATCCCTGGTGTCCTGGCCAATATTTATCCTTCAATCAACAGAACAAAAACAGATTATGTGGTCATTATCACATTGCTGTTTGTGGGAGCTTGCTGTGTGCAAATTATCTGCCGCATTACAACAGTGACTACACTCCAAAAGTACTTAGTTGGCTTTAAAATGTTCTGAGATGTCCAATGATCATGAAAGGCGCAATATAAATCCAAATCTTCGCTTTTTCAATTTATCAAGTCTTTCATTGCATTTGTATTATAAGATGAATGGATGATGTATCTGTTTTTGGCAAGTGGTGTTGATTGAGGGAGAAACATTGGCCAGGACACCAGGCGAACTCCCTGCTCCTCTTCGAATAATGCCAGGGGATCTTTTGCATCCACTTGAGCAGGTACACATGGTCTTGTTTTAATGTTTGAGCTGAAATGCAGCAATCCCTCAGTACGGCAAGTATCAGCCCAAGGTAAATGGGGGTTGAACCTACAACTTTGACTGAGCAGAGAGGGCACTACTACTGAGTTGAGATGACACAGAACGAAAATCCACAAAAAAAGAACATCAGAGTTGGTTTTGACTGCTTTAAGGGGAGGAAAGAGAACTTGTGATCAGCTGTTACACAAATAACGTTAAAATTGGACCATTCATTCAAAGGTAGAAATACAAAAGAAAGGGGAAAAGTAACTTCGGAACAGGAGTAGGCCATTCAGTCCCTTGAGCCATTCAATTAGATCATGGATTTTCTTTTTTTTTTATTCGTTCCGGGCTGTGAGCGTTGCTGGCGAGACCAGCATTTATAGCCCATCCCGAATTGCCCCTGAGAAAGTGATGGTGAGCCGCCGCCTTGTACCACTGCAGTCCTTGTGGTGAAGATATTCCCACAGTACTGTTAGGGAGGGAGTTCCAGGAATTTGACCCAGCGACAATGAAGGAACAGCGATATATTTCCAAGTCTGGAGAGGAACTTTCAGGTGATGGTTTTCCCACGCGCCTGCTGCCCTTGTCCTTCTAGGTGGTAGAGGTCGTGGGTTTGGGAGGTGCTGCCGAAGAAGCCGTGGAGAGTTGATCCTTATCCGAACTCCATTTAGCCATTTAAGATAAAATAAAAGTCTTAAGGAAAAAAAAATAGCAAAGGATGTTGAAAAAACATTTGGATTTTCTACAGACCATCAGAACTTCACTGCCCTAAATGTTACCTCAACAGTCACTCTCCCACATTCAACCTCACGCTAACCAGTTCACAGAGGCACTGTACACATCCAGACCCAGTTCAGAGACCGTGCATTCTGTCTAACCCCAAACCTTTCACACAAACACTGCACCGCATCCATCTGTCCTCCCTTTCAGTAGCCATGCGTCCCCCCCTTTAGGTAGCCATGCCCTCTTCCTCCCCGACCCCCCCCACCCCTCAGTAGCCACGCGCACTTCCCCCCCCCCCCCCCCAGTAGCCACTCATTCCCTCTGTAATGCATGTACCTGTGAGTATGCTCACATGTTTGTAGAGCCGGCCCCTCACAACTTGAGCTGCCTCTGGGAAATCGCTTCTGTGCCTTTCAGCTCTGCGCGGAGAGAATTCCTGTATGGGCTGCTCTTGCACACGCTCCATTTTGCCATCCTCGTCTGCTGTCCGGACACGCCATGGCACACCATCTTGCTGTCTGGAGGAGGCGGGGATCCCCAATGGAGGGCTTTCTATGTGGGAGTCCTCCCTTTATCTATTGAGGACTTGGCCTGGGGGCGGTGTTGCATGGGGAAGTCCCGTGCACTAAGTTTTTAAGTCGGTTCATGGACTCCCAGGCCGCCTGCATATGCTGCAGTCTAAAGGAGTCCGTATTCCATGTATATGTTGAATGTGTGAGGTTGCAGCCCCTCTTCCAATATTTGAAGGGGCTGCTCCTCAAATTCTGGTTGCATTTCAGTCCCACACTCCTGATCTTTGGGCACCCTGTGCGGAGGGGAGCGGGCAGGTCGGAAGGCTTCCTCGTAGGACTGGACATGGCGAAGGGGGCCATCAACCGGTCCAGGCAGCGGGTGGTCGAGGGGATCGTTCAGCCCGACTGCCTTTCTCTCTTCCGCGGTTACATCCGAGCCAGGGTGTCCCTGGAGATGGAGCATACGGTGTCCACCAATACGCTCGCGGCCTTCCACGAGAGGTGGGCACCGGAGGGACTGGAGTGCATCATTTCAACTGGGAACAGAATTTTAATTTGATTTAATTGATTTGATTTGACAAGGGTTCCCTTTATGTTAAAATGTTAATTTGTGTTTTTGGTGGCCTCAAAAAAAAAACAAGGGGGCACTTGAATGAGAGTTTCTAGAGTGTCACTTCCCCCTTAGGGGACACATGTTTATTGTCTTCAACAAAATAGCTGTAGAGCTGTTGAGGTGGGAGCGGCTTAGCCAGTCACGTGATGTTTACAAGACTCAATAAAACCCCAGCCTGTTGGGTTCAGGGGATCCACGATGAGACCAGGTTGTGAGCCTGGTGAATGAACTGGTAATGTGTAGTGTGATTGTTAAACCTTTGCTAATAAACCAACTAGTTCTTAAGAGCAATATGTTGCTATGAATTCTTAAGTAAAGAGCCCATTAAACAAATACATTACACCCCTGCTTTCAATAGCCACGCGTTTCCCCCCCCCCTTTCAATAGCCATGCATTGCCCCCCACACTTTTAATAGTCACGCGTTGCCCCTCCCACTTTCAATAGCCACGCTTTCTCCCCCCCCCCCCCCCCCCCCCCCCCCCCCTTTCAATAACCATTTGTTTTCCCAATGATATCTTAACCTCTCTGGAAGGAGGTGTTTGTCCTGACCCGCACCTCTATTCCAAAGTGGCTGGGATTCGGAGCTCTGTGTGTTGTGGAATCGAACTACATCGCAGCATTGTGTGGAGCCACTCATTGTTGGACCGGTATTGTGAACTATGCTGCCACTTAATGGCTATTGTCAACATTGTAAGACAGGCGACCATCCAATTCTGGTGAAAGATTTGTCTCGTTTAACAATTTAATAGCAACATTTTAATACTGATTTCTAAAGACTGATGTCATTTGTTGGGTGAGATTTTCCAGTGCATCCCTGCTTAGGTCATTATCAAATCTAAAAAGTCTGCTACAGTCAATAAACAATAGCAGCTCATTGTGTAGCCCAAAATGTTAATTGTGCACACGAATGAGTAAGATAAGATCATCTGAATGACCTGGTCATCTGCCAGTCATGAAGTCATCCATCAGTCTGTGAAACGCTCCATTTCTTGTACCTTGGTTAGTACTACTCTGATGGAGAGTGGAACTTATGAAATACATAGAGGTACACTACTTCATGTGTCCAGTGTCCTCTTGCACAGCTGGGCATGACATAGCCTCTATAAGAATATAAGAAACAGGAGCAGGAATAGGCCATACGGCCCCTCAAGCCTGCTCTGCCATTTAATATAATCATGGCTGCTCCGATCATGGACTCGGGTCCACTTCCCTGCCCACTCCCCATAATCCCTTATTCACTTATCAGTTAAGAAACTGTCTATGTTTGTCTTAAATTTATACAGTGACCCAGCTTCCACAGTTCTCTGAGGCAGTGAATTCGATAGATTTACAACCCTGAGAGAAGAAATTCCTCCTCCTCTGAGTTTTAAATGGGAAGCCCCTTATTCTAGATTATACCCCCTTGTTCCAGTCTCCCCTATCAGTGGAAACATCCTCTCTGCTTCCACTTTGTCAAGCCCCCTCATAATCTTATACGTTTCAATAAGATCACCTCTCATTCTTCTGAATTCCAATGAGTAGAGGCCCAACCTACTTAACCTTTCCTCATAAGTCAACCCCCTCATCTCCAGAATCAATCTAGTGAACCTTCTCTGAACTGCCTTAAATATGGAAACCAAAACTGTACACAGTATTCCAGGTGTGGCCTCACCAATACCCTGTATAACTGTAGCAAGATTTCCCTGCTTTTATACTCCATCCCGTTTGCAATAAAGGCCAAGATTCCATTGGCCTTCCTGATCACTTGCTGTACCTGCATACTTACCTTTTGTGTTTTATGCACCTGGACTCCCAGGTCCCGCTGTACTGCAGCACTTTGCAATTTTTCTCCATTTAAATAATAACTTGCTCTTTGATTATTTTCTGCCAAAGTGCATAACCTCACACTTTCCAACATTATATTCCATCTGCCAAATATTTGCCCACTCACTTAGCCTGTCTATGTCCTTTTGCAGATTCTTTGTGTCCTCCTCACACATTGCTTTTCCTCCCATCCTTGTATTGTCAGCAAACTTGGCTACGTTAGTCGGTCCCTTCTTCCAAGTCGTTAATATAGATTGTAAATAGTTGGGGTCCCGGCACTGATCCCTGCGACACCTCACTAGTTACTGATTGCCATCCAGAGAATGAACCATTTATCCCGACTCTCTGTTTTCTGTTAGTTAGCCAATCCTCTATCCCATGCTAATATATTACCCCCAACCCCGTTAACTTTTATCTTGTGCAGTAATCTTTTATCTTGTGCAGTAATCTTTTATGTGGCACCTTGTCAAATGCTTTCTGGAAGTCCAAATACACCACATCCACTGGTTCCCCTTCATCCACCCTGTTCATTACATTATGTTACGCTATGTTGCATCTCGTTTGGATTCGGATAGCTGGCTGAAATTTAGTTGGATTGTGCTTATGTTGATCTCATACTGGATTCGGTCAATTTTCACACATGGAAAATAGAATTTTAAAATCATCAGATTATATATGGGCATCATTAAAATGCATTGCGACAAACTCCATTTACTGCTCCATTTCCACAGAATGAATAGATAGATGTAACTCTTCTTCACATTTTGGGTCCCTTTTTCAGTATGTTTTTCCTGCATTCTGTTTCCACTATACCAGCTGTTACACTATACAGTGTAACAGCTGGTACATGGTACGTAAAGCAGGTTGTGATACAGATACACACATCAATTCTATTGAGTTTCATGGTACTTTATTATAAAACTTTCAAACGTCACTTTTTCATTACTGCAAGTTTCTCTTTTGAAGACATGTAACACTTCTGTTTTCAGCAAATAGGTTGCATTTTTACAGTGCTTTTTAACGTAGAAAAACATCACTAGGCGCTTCACAGAGGTGTAATCAGACAAAATTGGACTGTGGGTCAAAATAGATATTGGGAGGGGAGACCAAACGTTTGGCCAAAGAGTTGGTTTTTAAAGAGGGGACTGAAATTTAGGGAGTGACTTAGAGCGTGTCGGACTTAGACAGCTGAAAGCACGACCACCAGTGAGGTAGGAAATACCAAAATGTATGCTTTTGAAAAAAAATAATAAACACCATGATCCAAATTGCCCCAAAAGTGGAATTTTGCAGAAGGATATTTGTTGGATAGATTATAAACAAGGTACCAGAGTGGAACTTTGTATAGAAACTTATGACTGAACGGCAACACGCATTTGTTGTTTTGAAAAGCAGAATGGCATAAATCACAAGGACACCAGTAATTATAAGGGTGTAACATGAGGATTGAATCATAGGTAACCAACCCATCAAAAAACATGTTTGCAGTGAACAAAGTACCTAGCTCAGGTTTAACCTATCACAGAGAGCTTTCTAGCAGATTTTGAGCTTTTCAACTCCGAGCAATGTCATTGGCTGATTTGTCAGTAGTTTCATTTCCTCGTACACCAGTTGTGTTTCAAATGTTCATGCTTCTATTTAGGCTTGCCAAGTTAGAATGCTTTGCGGTGGTTGAGGGTGGAGTTGTGTGGTTTTGTTTTCTTAATTAAATCTTTTTCAATAAGCTGTGATCGGGGGGTTTTGGTACAGATGTGATCGGGGGGGGTTTGGTACAGGTGTGATCGGGGGGGTTTGGTACAGGTGTGATCAGGGGGGCGTTTGGTACAGGTGTGATCGGGGGGGTTTGGTACAGGTGTGATCAGGGGGGCGTTTGGTACAGGTGTGATCAGGGGGGCGTTTGGTACAGGTGTGACCGGGGGGCGTTTGGTACAGGTGTGACCGGGGGGCGTTTGGTACAGGTGTGACCGGGGGGGGGGGCGTTTGGTACAGGTGTGACCGGGGGGCGTTTGGTACAGGTGTGACCGGGGGGGGGGGCGTTTGGTACAGGTGTGACCGGGGGGGCGTTTGGTACAGGTGTGACCGGGGGGCGCTTGGTACAGGTGTGACCAGGAAGCGCTTGATACAGGTGTGACCGGGGGGCGTTTGGTACAGGTGTGACCGGGGGGCGTTTGGTACAGGTGTGACCGGGGGGCGTTTGGTACAGGTGTGACCGGGGGGCGTTTGGTACAGGTGTGACCGGGGGGCGTTTGGTACAGGTGTGACCGGGGGGCGTTTGGTACAGGTGTGACCGGGGGGCGTTTGGTACAGGTGTGACCGGGGGGCGTTTGGTACAGGTGTGACCGGGGGGCGTTTGGTACAGGTGTGACCGGGGGACGTTTGGTACAGGTGTGACCGGGGGGCGTTTGGTACAGGTGTGACCGGGGGGCGTTTGGTACAGGTGTGACCGGGGGTGCGTTTGGTACAGGTGTGACCGGGGGGCGTTTGGTACAGGTGTGACCGGGGGGCGTTTGGTACAGGTGTGACCGGGGGGCGTTTGGTACAGGTGTGACCGGGGGGCGTTTGGTACAGGTGTGACCGGGGGGCGTTTGGTACAGGTGTGACCGGGGGGCGTTTGGTACAGGTGTGACCGGGGGGCGTTTGGTACAGGTGTGACCGGGGGGCGTTTGGTACAGGTGTGACCGGGGGGCGTTTGGTACAGGTGTGACCGGGGGGCGTTTGGTACAGGTGTGACCGGGGGGCGTTTGGTACAGGTGTGACCGGGGGGCGTTTGGTACAGGTGTGACCGGGGGGCGTTTGGTACAGGTGTGACCGGGGGGCGTTTGGTACAGGTGTGACCGGGGGGCGTTTGGTACAGGTGTGACCGGGGGGCGTTTGGTACAGGTGTGACCGGGGGGCGTTTGGTACAGGTGTGACCGGGGGGGTTTGGAACAGGTGTGATCAGGGCTGTGGACTGCCCTCCCTAAACCTCTCCACCTCTCTCTCTCCTTTTAAGATGCTCCTTGGAACCTACCGCTTTGTTCAAGCGTTTGGTCACCTTATGTGGCTCGGTGTCAAATTTTATCTGGTAACTGTCCTGTGAATCGCCTTGGGACGTTTTCCTATGTTAAAGGCACTATATAAATGCAAGTTGTTGTTGTCGAGTAATATCCATCTTCCACCCTTCAAGATGTATTTTGGGACCTGGAATTTCAGGTCCCTCATTGAAACACCTTGTGAACTCATCCTTTTTTGGTGTGGAAGTAGGTCAACCTCAATTACAAGGGACTGCCTAATATACTAAAATAATATCACACTGAAAGGTTGGAGAGCAGTATTTCCTGTTGGTTGTGTTTTTTTTGGCTGTTCACTAGTGGCTACCATACCCAGAGGTCATGAGTTCAAATCCCAGTGTGGCAAATTGTGAATTTGAATTAAGTAAAATCTTCTAATTTGTGGCTGGCATCCGAAGAATGACCTCAAAAGCTGCTGTTTTGTCATTTAAAGACCTGCCTCAGGGAAGGGAAGAGAACCTGCCACCTCTACCTACTCTGGCCGACAAGTGACTCCAGTCCCACATTATATGGTTGGCTCCTAATATCTAGGGATTGGCAGCTTCACCCAAAGCCTTACAACAACAAACATTCCCTTCTTCCTCCTCCCCATACCAACAAGCAGAAGTGTGACAGTGATATTGGGCTTGGTCTCACCCAAAAAATATTTCAAATATCTGTCCCTTTCTGTAACAGATAAATATTAACATTGTAAACCTTATCTGCTCAAGTTTGCATCTGTAGCATATTTATCTTCCTGTTTACAGTGTGCGTACTGACTAAGAGAAAGAAACTTTCATGAGGCTGTACTCTTCAAAACCTACCAAACATCCAATTTCTAACGCTCACTGATTTTTATGTTATTGCGACTCAGTTGAAGGAATGTGGAGAGCTAGAATGAATGTACTGTATGTTTAAAGAATCATGTGGTTACACTGTACAAATTGCTGGGAGCTTTTTCTAGATTAATGAAACTTAATTAACTTGCTTGACTTCAAATGAGATTGGAATGAAGTGATGAGCCAGTGCCAGCCCGAGATGTGCTTATCAGTGTCTGGAATCTGAAAGTGACTGGCCAGTGAAATTTCTTCAATCTTTCCCAGGCTGACAGAAGAAAGACTTGCATTTATATGGCGCCTTTCAAGACCACCAGATGTCTCAAAGCGCTTCACAGCCAATGAAGTACTTTTGAAGTGTAGTCACTGTTGTAATGTGGGAAATGCGGCAGCCAATTTGCACACAAGCAAGCTCCCATAAACAGCAGTGTGATCGTGACCAGACAATCTGTTTTTGTTAGATTAATCTCTGGAGTGGAACTTAAACCCACAACCTTCTGACTCAGAGCTGAGAGTGCTACCCACTGAGCCACAGCTGACAGAGCTTGAAGAAATCCATTAGAGTCTCTTGGAGAGGAGAATGTGCTGATACACTGGGCTAGGTAGGGCACTGTCCTTTCACCTCTACAATAAGAATCTCTTGGGGAGGAGGGTCAGATACCCTGGGCTAGGACACTGTCCTTTCATGCCTACAATGAGAATTTCTTGGGGAGGATTTTTTAAAAAATTCGTTCATGGGATGTGGGTGTCGCTGGCAAAGCCAGCATTTATTGCCCATCCCTAATTGCCCTTGAGAAGATGTTGGTGAGCCGCCACCTTGAACCGCTGCAGTCCATGTGGTGAAGGTATTCCCACAGTACTGTTACGGAGGGAGTTCCAGGATATTGACCAAGCGACGATGAAGGACCGGCGATATATTTCCAAGCCAGGACGGTGTGTAACTTGGAGGGGAACATGGAGGTAGTGGTGTTCCCATGCACCTGCTGCCCTTGTTCTTCTAGATGATAGAGGTAGCATGTTTGGGAGGTGCTGCCAAAGTAGCCTTGGCGAGTTTCTGCAGTGCATCTTGCAGATAGTACACACTGCAGACATGGTGTGCCAGTGGTGGAGGGAGTGAATGTTTAAGGTGGTGGATGGGGTGCCGATCAAGCGGGCTGCTTTGTCCTGGATGGTGTCGAGCATCTTGAGTGTTGTTGGAGCTGCACTCATCGAGGCAAGTGGAAAGAATTCCAACACATTCCTGATTTGTGCCTTGTAGATGGTGGAAAGGCTGATACACTGGGCTTAGGACACTGTCCTTTCACCCATTAATTAGAATCTCTTGGGGAGGATGTGCTGATACACTGGGTTAGGGTTCTGTCCTTTCACCCCTACAATTGGAATCTCTTGGGGAGGAAGGTCAGTTGCACTGGGCTAGGGCACTGTCCTTTCACCGCTAGGACGTTTGAATCCAGTGCAGTCTTTTATGGTTTTAGATTATGCATATTACATTTTAGTATATGCACTGGGGCACTCCTGTCTGTTTTTAGAGCTGATGCATTGCTTTATTAATTCTAAAATGTATTTTCCATGTGAGCACTCTTGAGTTTAATTTCGTGCTCTGCAATTAATTGACAATATTATTATATAAATACTTAACTCCTCCGTCTGAATTTTTTTGGTATTTAAAGGAAGACCTCGCAGGTTAGCACATCCTTTGAATGTTGCAAAGTGTTTCACAGCCAATGAATTAGGTTTGAAGTGCATTCACTATTATTCTGTCAGAAGGTTGTGGGTTCAAGTCCCACTCAGGGACTTGAGCATATAATCTAGGCTGGTATTTCAGTGCAGTACTGAGGGACTGCTGCACTGCTGAAGGTGCCATCTTTCAAATGAGATGTTAAATCGAGGATTTATTTCATTGCTGCTTGTGGGACCTTGCTGTGCACAAATTGGCTGCTACATTTCCTACATTACAACAGTGACTTATCTTCAAAAGTACATTAGCTGTGACGCACTTTGGGACATCCTGAAGTCGTGAAAAGTGCTATATAAATGCAAGTCTTTTTTTTAAACAAAATATGATGAATGACCAGATAATCTGCATTATTTGATGGTGTTGATTGAGGATGGAATGTTGGCCAGGACACCAGGAGAACTCCCTGCTCCCCTTCAAATAGTGCCGTGGGATAATCTGCAATCACCTGAAGCGGCAGACGGGAGGAGGGGGCGGGTGAAGGGTTTATCATCTCATCTGAAAGACGGAACCTCCGACAGTCCCCTCAGGACTGTGTCAAAATGAAAAATGCTGACCAAGAAATTCTGCACAAATGCTGACTAAGCATTTCTATGGAAACCGGCTCTATTAGCTCAATGCTGATTCACCCCCACACACATTTAAAGTGGCACTTCCCATGTACTTGTTCTAAAATGATACTTGGCAAGAACGTAGCCCTGAGCTCTATTGACCCAATAAGCACACCCATCAAATACTGTATCCTAATGATTGAAGAAATGTGTTAATTACTCCTGCACTCCCTCAAACGGTTAAGACGACGAACCCATCCCTTTAAAACATTTATTGTTTATATAGTGGAATCACAATGGCGTGCTTGGCTGGGGGAACGCAAATCAAAGTGATTAAAGGCCAGTCCGAATCTGTGAATCTCAGATAAACACAGGACGCACTGTTCATGGTGGAGATTGTACATTACGTTACAAAGGCAAAGCATAAATAACATTGAAAGGGGAATAAAGTAGGAGATAAAATCCATCTACTTTTGAGAACCATTTGTGCAGCTCACTGCTCATTACCTCACAACCTTCCCAAGATGCTTAAAAATCCCTTCACATCAGAAAGAAGATCTTTTGTATCACGTTAGTGTTTTCCCAACAAGCACCCCCTGAGATGTCTGTGTTTCCATGTTTAGTTACAGTTCTTGTGCTCAGAAGGATTTGCATGTCTTGTAAACCTAGTCTCAGCATTTCCAATGGGTGAGAAAATCTTGCCGATAACTATTTTTTCTATCTGCAGAAGTTTTTTATTCTTCACTCTCGAACTTTTCAACTTGACTCTGACCTCTTGAGTCAGAAGGTCATGGGTTCAAGTTCCACTGTGGACTTGAGCGCGCAATCTAGGTGGACACGAGTGCAGTACTGAGGGTGCCACTTTTGAACGAGACGTTAAACTGACGCCAAGTCTGCCTGTTCGGGCGGACATAAAAAATACCATAGCCACTATTTGAAAAAGAGTGGGACGTTTTCCCCGGTATTCTGGCCAACATTTATCCGTCAACCAACATCACCAAAAACTGATAAACTGGTCACTTGTTTATTGGATCTTGCTGTGCGTAAATTGGCTCCCACATTTGCCGCCATCATCATCATCATCATCATGTCTACACGATAATAGTGGCTCCACTTCCAAAGTATTTCATTGTCAAATTCTTTATCTCATAATACTCCTGTGAAGTGCCTTGGGATGTTTCACTACGTTACAGGCGCTATATAAATACAAGTTGTTGTTGTTGTGAAGAACTTCGGGGTGTCTTGTAGATATGAAAGGCACTTTTATAAATCCCAACCTTTCTTTAATAGCATCTGCCCTGACATCATCTTGTGTGGCTCGGTGTCAATTTTTTTTTTGATAATACTCCTGTGAAGCGCCTTGGGAAATTTTATTATGTTAAAGGCACAATATAAATATAAGTTGTTGGAAGGTTCAGATGATATCATGCGGATAATTTTGAGATTCTTGTCCTGGCATGCAGCCCAGCTGAATGGGAGCACATGGTTGGTGATAGGCCTGTAACATTATAGGGCCGATTCTGCTACTTGGTGCTCCCATTTAGCAAGGTTCTGTACCAAGAATGGAGCCTTGCAAAGTTACCCCTCACAAGCATGTGAGAGTAGTTTATGAAAGTGAACCTTGATATAGCGCTAGAATCATAGAATAGTACAACACAGAAGGAGGCCATTCAGCCCATCGAGTCTGTGCCTGTTCTTTCGAAGAGCAATCCAGTTAGTACCACTCCCCGACTCTTTCCCCAAATGGCCCTCTTTAAAGACAAAACCCTGCACTTATACGGCCTCTTACCACATCATTAAAACATCCCAAAGCATTTCACATCCAATGAATTATTTTTATATCACGTCGTAGACAAAAACGATGGCCAATTTGCACACAGCAAGATCCCACAAACCCCAAGTGAGATGAATGATCAGCTAATCTGTTTTTGTTAGTGATGGTTGAGAGCGGAATGTTGGCCAGGATACCAGAAGAACTCTGTGCTCTACTTCAAATAATGCTGTGGGATCTGAGAGGGCAGGCGGGGCCTCGATTTAACGTCTCATCTCTAAGACGGCTGCTCCAGCAGTGCAGCACTCCCTCAGTACTGTACTGGAGTGTCGGTCTAGATTATGTGCACAAGTCTTGGAGTGGGGCTTAAATCCATGACCTTCTGAAGAGGAGAGAGTGCTGCCAACTGAACCAAGCTGTTGCCCATTTTTAATGTATGCTGACCAATTTTATTCATATTATTTTATTTCATGCAATCTTTTTGCCCCCATTTCTAGAAGCAGTGTGAGGTGAACAGTGGACATGTATGCAAGGAGTTGTGGATTGTGTTGCAGTTTTTGACTTGGTGTACTTACTTTTAAGTTCTTTTCTGAATTTAACTGACAAGTGACCATGTAGCTCATTTAGTTACAGCCTGGGAGCAATGAGGCCAAAAGCTCTGTGTTTCATCTCTGTGTGGACCATACACAATTCAGAAGATTCTCTCAAAATTAACTTTGTTTTTTGTTCCTCTATGATTCTTTTTATTATTGAGATTTCTTGATTTGCTACTCTCACTGGGAAGTCGATTTAATGACATGTTCGATGTCTTTTGAGATGACATTAGCTGTGGTCTAAGATCACATAACAGGGTGGGCCACGAGAAGGCTGTCATCATCCACCCCATTATTGAGATTAGAGTTGATAGCGCCAGTTGAAGATGTGGCACCAATGTTCCTTGTAAACTGCGCTTTGTTCTTCGCGACTGGTTTCTTTTAATGCGTGGTCCCTTTAAATTTCTGCGCATGTGCAGTATTTACGATGTAAAAGCTGGTGAGTGGCTGCGCTGGGCCTTGCAGATGACTGCTGTGCAGCTGCACACAGCTTAGCGGGAACATTGGTTGGCACCGAGACAGGTCTGATGGACTCAATGGCCTCCTGTGCTGTAACTTTGATAAATCTCTCAGTATGTTCCGAAAAAGATCTTGATGGAGGAGCTAAAAGTAGAATATTCTGCTTTGATTGAACTGGATTTGGATGTCTAAATCTGTACTTTATTGCTGTGGTTGGGGGTGTTATTATGACTTTGGAAGGCAAGGTCAGTCTAGATTGATACATTCCGTATATTCATGCACCCCCAGGTCTAAATCCATTCAAATTGTTTACAAAACCTCTCATCATTCAGCAGATATTTAAAACTTAATTTTATTTCTGCTCTGCTGTTCAGGCCTATCATTTCAGGGCTCTGTGTGCTCAACAGGGAGTCACCACGGGACCCTTTCCCTCAACGATTACCTGTCCCACCTGTGATAGGGACTGTGATTCTCATATTGGACTGTTCAGCCACCGAAGGACTCATTTTTAGAGTGGAAGCAAGTCTTCCTCAATTCCGAGGGACTGCCTATGATGATGATGAGAATCCCTTGGACTGTGGAATAAGAACATAAGAAATCGCAGCAGGAGTAGGCCAAATGGCCCTTCGAGCCTGTACCACCATTCAATAAGATCATGGCTGATCATCGACCTCAACTCCACTTTTCCGCCCGATCTCCCTTGATTCCCCTGTGTTATGTATGTAATAACTCGATTGACTGAATACTGTAAACTAACACAGGAACAAACCTGGCTCAGCTTCATTAGGGCCCAAAGTGATTACATTACATGATGGCTTGCCTTTTATACCTGAGCTGCACACACGTGCATACAGCCCAATGACCTCCGACAGTCGTGCCATCTGGTGGCTAGTAACCCCAAGCATACATACATGACACCCTGGACTCCAAAAAATCTATCTATCTCAGCCTTGAATAGATTCAGAGACTCAGCATCCGGAGCCTTCTGGGTCAGAGAATTCCAAAGATTCACAACCCTCTGAGTGAAGAAATTCCTCCTTATCTTTGTCTTAAATAGCCTACCCCTTATCCAGAGACTGTGCCCCGTAATTCTAGACACTCCAGCTAGGGGAACCAACCTCTCAGCATCTACCCTGTCAATCCCCTTCAGAATCTTGTATGTTTCAATGAGATCACTTCTCATTCTTCTAAACTCCAGAGAGTATAGGCCCATTCTACACAATCTCTCATAAGACAACCCTCTCATCTCAGGAATCAATCTAGTGAACCTTTGTTGCACCGTCTCCAAGGCAAGTATATCCTTCCTTAGATAAGGAGACCAAAACTGTGCACAGTACTCCAGATGTGATCTCACCAAGGCCCTGTACAATTGTAGCAAGACTTCCTTACTCTTATACTCCAACCCTCTTGCAATAAAGGCCAACAAGCCATTTGCCTTCCTTATTGCTTGTTGTACCTGCATGCTAGCTTTCTGTGTTTCTTGCACGAGGACACCCAAATCTCTCGGTGTACCAACATTTAAAAGTTTCTCACCATTTTAAAAAATGTTCTGTTTTTCTATTCTACCTACCAAAGTGAATAACCTCACATTTCCCCACATTCTACTCCATCTGCCACCTTTACTGCCCACTCACTTAGTCTATCAATATCCCTTTGCAAACAATTTGTGTTATCCTCACAGCTTACTGTCCCACCTAGCTTTGTTTCATCATACATTACATTCGGTCCCTTCATCTAGGTCATTAATATAGATTGCAAATATCTGAAGTCCCAGCACTGATCCTTGCAGAACCCCACTAGTTACAGCCTACTAACCTGAAAAAGACCCGTTTATCCCTACTCTCTGTTTTCTGTCTGTTAACCAATCCTCTGCCCATGCTGATACACTACCTCCAATCCCATGATCCATTATCTTGTGTAATGCCTTTTATGTGGCACCTTATTGAATACCTTTTGGAAATCCAAATATACCACATCCACTGGTTCCCCTTTATCTACCCTGCTAGTTACATCCTCATAAATTCTAATAAATTTGTCAAACACGATTTCCCTTTCATAAAACCATATTGACTCTGCCTAACCATGTTATAATTTTCTAAGTGCCCTGATACCACTTCCTTAACAATGGATTCCAGTATTTTCCCGATGACTGATGTCGGGCTAACTGACCTGCAGTTCCTTTTTTCTCTCTCCTCCTTTCTTCAATAGTGGTGTTAAATTTGCTACCTTCCAATCCGCTGGAACCATTCCAGAATTTAGGGAATTTTGAAAGATCAAAACCAATGCATGCACTATCTCTGCAGCCACCTCTTTTAAGACCCTAGTTTCTCAAGTATTTTTTCTCTACTTATATTAATTAGCTTAAGTTCCTCACACTTATTAGACCATTGGTTCCTCACCATTTTAGGTATGCTTTTTGCACCTTCTACTGTGAAGACATATACAAAATATTTGTTTAATGTTTCTGCCATTTCCTTATACATATACATAAAAACATAAGAAATAGAAGCACGAGTAGGCCATACGGCCCCTCGAGCCTGCTCCGTCATTTAATACGATCGTGGCTGATCCGATCATGGACTCGGGTCCACTTCCCTGCCCGCTCCCATAACCCCTTATCCGCTTATCGTTTAAGAAACTGTCTATGTTTGTCTTAAATTTATTCAATGTCCCAGCTTCCACAGCTCTCTGAGGCAGCGAATTCCACAGATTTATAACCCTCTGAAAGAAAAGATTTCTCCTCATTTCAGTTTTCAATGGGCGGCTCCTTATTCTAAGATCTTGCCCTCTAGTTCTAGTCTCCCCCATCAGTGGAAACGTCCTCTCTGCATCCACCTTGCCAAGCCCCCTCATAATCTTATACGTTTCAATAAGATCACCTCTCATTCTTCTGAATTCCAAATAGTAGAGACCCAACCTACTAAACCTTTCCTCATCTCCGGAATCAACCTAGTGAACCTTTCTGAACTGCCTCCAAAGCAAGTATATCCTTCCGTAAATACGCAGTATTCCAGGTGTGGCCTCACCAATACCCTGTATAGCTGTAGCAAGACTTCCCTGCTTTTATACTCCATTCCCTTTGCAATAAAGGCCAAGATACCATTGGCCTTCCTGATCACTTGCTGTACCTGCATACTATCCTTTTGTGTTTCATGCATAAGTACCCCTAGGTCCCACTGTACTGCAGCACTTTGCAATCTTTCTCCATTTAAATAATAACTTGCTCTTTGATTTTTTTCAGCCGAAATTTTTTTTTCCGACATTATACTCCATCTGCCAAATTTTTGCCCACTCACTTAGCCTGTCTGTCCTTTTGCAGATTTTTTCCCCTTTATCCACCCTCTTCGTTACATCCTCAAAGAATTCCAGCAAATTTGTCAAACATGACTTCCCCTTCATAAATCCATGCTGACTCTGCCTGACTGAATTTTGCTTTTCCAAATGTCCTGCTACTGCTTCTTTAATAATGGACTCCAACATTTTTCCAACCACATATGTTAACTGGTCTATAATTTCCTGCTTTTTGTATGCCTCCTATTTTAAATAGGGGCGTTACATTTGCAGTTTTCCAATCTGCTGGCACTTCCCCAGAATCCAGGGAATTTTGGTAAATTACAACCAATGCATCCACAATCCCTTCTGCTATTTCTCTTAAGACCCTAGGATGCAAGCCATCAGGTCCAGGGGAGTTATCTGCCTTTTTAGTCCCATTATCTTACTGAATACCACCTCTTTAATGATTGTGATTGTGTTCAGTTCCTCCCCCCCTATAGCCCCTTGACTATCCACTGTTGGGATATTGTTTGTGTCCTCTACCGTAAAGACTGATGCAAAATATTTGTTCAGAGTTTCTGCCATCTCCATGTTCCCCATTACTAATTCCCCGGTCTCTTCCTCTAAGGGACCAACATTTACTTTAGCCACTCTTTTCCTTTTTATATACTTATAGAAGCTCTTACTATTTGCTTTTATATTTCGTGCTAGTTTATTTTCATAGTTTATCTTCCCTTTCTTACTCATTTTTTTAGTCATTCATTGCTGGCTTTTAAAAGCTTCCCAATCTTCTGTTCTCCCAATAGTTTTGGCCACTTTGTATGCCCTTGTTTTTAATTGGATCCCGTCCTTTATTTCTTTAGTTAGCCACGGGTGGCTCTCTTTTCTATGGCACCCTTTCCTCCTCACTGGAATATATTTTTCTTGAGAATTGTGAAATATCTCCTCAAATGTACACCACTGTTCATCAACCGTCCTACAGTTTAATCTATTTTCTCAGTCCACTTTAGCCAACTCTGTCCTCATACATTCATAGTCCCCTTTATTTAAGCTTAGTATGCTGGTTAGAGATCCAACTTTCTCACCCTCTATCTGAATTTTAAATTCAATCCTGCTATGATCATTCATTCCGAGGGGGATCCTTCACTAGGAGATTATTTATTAATCCTGTCTCATTACACAGGACCAGATCTAAGCCTGCCCCCTGGTTGGTTCCATTTTATACTGCTCAAGGAACCTGTCCCTTATACACTCTACGAACTCTGCCTCAAGGCTACCCTGACCAGTTTGATTTGTCCAATCAATATGGAGGTTAAATTCACCCATGATTATTGCTGTTCCCTTTTTACAAGCCCCCACTGTTTCCTGGTTAACGCTCCGACCAACAGTGTTACTACTGTTATCATAGGCAGTCCCGTGGAATTGAGGAAGACTTGCTTCCAATCTTAACATGAGTTCTTTGGTGGCTGTACAGTCCAATTCGAGAATCACAGTCTCTATCACAGGTGGGACAGATAGTCGTTGAGGGAAGGAGTGGGTGGGACAGGTTTGCCGCATGTTGTTCCTGCTGTCTGCGCTTGATTTCTGCATGCTCTCGACGACGAGGCTCTAGGTGCTTAGCGCCCTCCCGGATGCACTTCCTCCACTTAGGGACACCTTTGGTCAGGGACTCCCAGGTGTCAGTGGGATGTTGCACTTAATCAGGGAGGCTTTGAGGGTGTCCTTGTAAAGTATCCGCTGCCTACCTTTGGCTCGTTTGCTGTGAAGGAGTTCCGAGTAGAGCGCTTGCTTTCGGAGTCTCGTGTCTGGCATGCGAATTCTGTGGTCTGCCCAGCGGAGCTGATCAAGTGTGGTCAGTACTTCAATGCTAGGGATCTTGGCCTGGACGAGGACACTAACGTTGGTGCTTCTGTCCTCCCAGGGGATTTGCAGGATCTTGCGGAGACATCGTTGGTGGTATTTCTCCAGCGACTTGAGGTGTTTACTGTACATGGTCCACGTTTCTGGAGGGCGGGTATTACTACAGCCCTGTAGACCATGAGCTTGGTGGTAGTTTTGAGGGCCTAATTTTCACTCGTCGTCACTGCCTGCTGTTGTTGATAGGAGGCTCCTGAGATAGGGGAAGTGGTTCACGGTGTCCAGGGCCGCACCATGGATCTTGATGACTGGGAGGCAGTGCTGTGCGGCGAGGACATGCTGGCTGAGGACCTTTGTCTTACTGATGTATAGCGTAAGGCCCATGCTTTCATATGCCTCAGTAAATACGTCGACTATGTCCCGGAGTTCAGCCTCTGTATGTGCGCAAATGCAGGCATCATCCGTGTACTGTAGCTCAACGACCGAGGTTGGGGTGGTCTTGGACTTGGCCTGGAGATGGCGAAGGTTGAACAGGTTCCCACTGGTTCAGTAGTTTAGTTCCACTCCAGCGGGGAGCTTGTCGACTGTGAGGTGGAGCATGGCAATGAGGAAGATTGAGAAGAGTCAAAGGCCTTTGTAAGGTCCAAGAAGGCGGCCATGTATAAGGGCTGGCGCTGTTCCCTACATTTTTCCTGCAGCTGTCGCGCTGCAGAAATCATGTCCGTTGTGTCCCATAGGGGACGAAATCCGCACTGAGACTCCGGGAGGAGCTCCTCGGCCATGGGGAGAAGATGGTTGAGGAGGACTCTAGCGACGACTTTCCCAGTGGCTGATAGCAGGGAGATTCCTCTGTCGTTGCCACAGTCGGACTTGTCCTCCTTTTTAAAGATGGTCACAATCACTGCATCTCTGAGATTTTCCGGCATGCTCTCCTCCTCCAGATGCGAGAGATGAGGTCATGTATTCGCACTAACCGTGCCTCTCCGCCATACTTCAGTGCCTCAGCAGGGATTCCATCCACCCACAGCTTGTTGTTTTTAAGCTGTCTTATGTCTTTTTCTACCTCGTGCAGCGTTGGGGTCTCACTGAGGTGGTGGCGGGTTGCATGCTGCGGGATGGAGTCGAGAACACTCGAGTCAAAGGCAGAGTCTCGATTGAGGAGATCTTCGAAGTGCTCATTCCAGTGGGACCTGGCTGCCTTGATGTCCTTGATGAGTGTTTCCCCATTCTTGGCCAACAATGAGGTGGGGCCTTGGCTGTTTGGACCGTAGGTGGCCTTGACTGTGATGAAGAATCCTTGCACATCATGGCTGTCGGCCAGCTACTGGATCTCCTGTGCTTTCTCCATCCACCTCATGTTCTTTGGTCCCGGATTTTTTGTTGGACCTCAGCCTTGAGCCGTCTGTAATGCTGCTTTGCTGCTCCCGAGTTGGGTTGTTGTTTACGGCTCAGAAATGCCCTGCGCTTGCGATCTATTAGCTCTTGGATCTCCTGATCATCCTCATCAAACCAGTCCTGGTATTTCCTTGTTGAGTGACCGAGCATCTCTTTGCAGGCACTGGTTATGAAGGCCTGGAGGGCAGACCAAGCACTGTGGGCATTCTGCGTCTCAGGGTCATCAAAGCATGCCAGGTTAGCTGTGAGGCGCTGATTGTATCCATTAGAGTGGACAAGGGAGAACCAGTTGATGTGGTGTATTTGGACTTTCAGAAGGCTTTCGACAAGGTCCCACACAAGAGATTAATGTGCAAAGTTAAAGCACATGGGATTGGGGGTAGTGTGCTGACATGGATTGAGAACTGGTTGTCAGACAGGAAGCAAAGAGTAGGAGTAAATGGGGACTTTTCAGAATGGCAGGCAGTGACTAGTGGGGTACCGCAAGGTTCTGTGCTGGGGCCCCAGCTGTTTACACTGTACATTAATGATTTAGATGAGGGGATTAAATGTAGTATCTCCAAATTTGCGGATGACACTAAGTTGGGTGGCAGTGTGAGCTGCGAGGAGGATGCTATGAGGCTGCAGAGCGACTTGGATAGGTTAGGTGAGTGGGCAAATGCATGGCAGATGAAGTATAATGTGGATAAATGTGAGGTTATCCACTTTGGTGGTAAAAACAGAGAGACAGACTATTATCTGAATGGTGACAGATTAGGAAAAGGGGAGGTGCAAAGAGACCTGGGTGTCATGGTACATCAGTCATTGAAGGTTGGCATGCAGGTACAGCAGGCGGTTAAGAAAGCAAATGGCATGTTGGCCTTCATAGCGAGGGGATTTGAGTACAGGGGCAGGGAGGTGTTGCTACAGTTGTACAGGGCCTTGGTGAGGCCACACCTGGAGTATTGTGTACAGTTTTGGTCTCCTAACCTGAGGAAGGACATTCTTGCTATTGAGGGAGTGCAGCGAAGGTTCACCAGACTGATTCCCGGGATGGCGGGACTGACCTATCAAGAAAGACTGGATCAACTGGGCTTGTATTCACTGGAGTTCAGAAGAATGAGAAGGGACCTCATAGAAATGTTTAAAATTCTGATGGGTTCAGACAGGTTAGATGTAGGAAGAATGTTCACAATGTTGGGGAAGTCCAGACCAGGGGTCACAGTCTAAGGATAAGGGGTAAGCCATTTAGGACCGAGATGAGGAGAAACTTCTTCACCCAGAGAGTGGTGAACCTGTGGAATTCTCTACCACAGAAAGTTGTTGAGGCCAATTCACTAAATATATTCAAAAAGGAGTTAGATGAAGTCCTTACTACTCGGGGGATTAAGGGGTATGGCGAGAAAGCAGGAATGGGGTACTGAAGTTGCATGTTCAGCCATGAACTCATTGAATGGCGGTGCAGGCTAGAAGGGCCGAATGGCCTACTCCTGCACCTATTTTCTATGTTTCTATGTATAGGGCTCTTTTAGCTGGGTCCTTAAGTGCCCCGGCATTGACTTTTTTGCGGCACTGTTTCTGCTGTCCCCTTCGCTTTGGGGCTATGTTGATGTCGATGATGGGTCAGATTCGGCAGTGGTCTGTCCAGCAGTCGTCCGCTCCTGTCATGGTGCGGGTGATGTGCACATCCTTGCGATCCCTGGCTCGGACGATGACATAGTTGAGCAGGTGCCAGTGTTTGGAGCGAGGGTGTTGTCACGATGCCTTGTATCTGTCCCTCTGACGGAACAAGGTGTTGGTGATGAGGAGTTCATGTTCTCGACATTTTGTCAGGAGTAGGGTACCGCTGGAGTTGGCTTCCCCTAACCCCTCTCTGCCAATCACGCCTCCCCAGAGGGCTGTGTCCCTGCCGACCCTGGCATTGAAGTCACCAAGGAGGATCAGTTTGTCATCCGCGGAGACGCAGGACAGGAATTTTTCGAGGTTGGAGTAAAAACCCTCTTTGGACTCATCTGTTGCATCAAGTGTTGGGGCGTACGCACTGATGACTGTGGCACATTGATTCCGGGACATGGTGAGTCGAAGAGTCATGAGGCGTTTGTTAACCCCGCAGGGGGAGTCTTTGACGCGGTCGACCAGTTCGTTTTTGATGGCGAAGCTGACTCCGTGAAGGCAGCATTCGTCCTCTGGTTTCCCTTTCCAGAGAAGGTGTAATCTCCACCTTGTTCCTTGAGCTAGCCTTCTCCTGCCCGCTGGGTCTCGCTTAGGGCGGCGATGTCGATATCAAAGCGTCTAAGTTCCCGGGCAACTATGACGGTGCGGCATTCTGGCCTGTCGCTGTTGGTGTTGTCCATGAAGGCCCTGACGTTCCAGGTCCCGAACTTCATGTTAAGAGTGGAAGATGCCTGTGCGTGAGTTCTTTTAGCGTGGGGTGGTCGTTGCACACTGGCTACCACACGGGCTTAGCTGAGCAAGGTCTTGGTCCAGTGACAAGGGGGTCCAAGACGACTGGAGACCAGGCACTGCTGTAGAAGCCTAATTGTCTACAGCGAGATGTTGGCCTCAAGCTCGGCGCTGAGTAGCGCCCTTGATGGTAGCTGGTCTGAGGCTTGGTTGGGAGCAGGCATTGGGAGGGTTCGTGGCCCACTGGAGTTCAGGGTGGAAGGTCACAGCCATGATGCTTTCCATTCATAAGAGGCCAGGTCACCAGTGGGGAGGTAGAGGCCCAGTCGTCTCTGAAGGAGGGGGAAAGGCCAGCCGCCGCCGTGGAAGAGGAGGAGGCCTAAATGCTATCGTGGAGGAGAGGCACAGCTGTCACCGCTGGAGGGGATCTGGACGTCGCTGGGGGCCTGAACGCCTGATCGCCGGTGGAGAGACCTGCACGCCTGGCCAGATGCTCACCTAGCTCGCCGGGCACCGTCGAGGGTCGGGGATCGGGTGGAGCAGCCGGAACAACATCGACGTCGGGGGAGAAAGGCCTTCTCTCTCAAGTACTCTTCTAGTTTCCTTTGGAAAGCAACCAAGCGATTTGCCTCAACCACTCCCTCAACCACTTACTGCTAGGGAACCAATAGACTACGCCCACCAGTGACTTTTCCCTCTTATTATTCCTTATCACCACCCAAACTGTTTCTACATCCTGATCATTTGAGCCAATATTGTTTCTCACTATTGCAGAGATTCCATCCTTTATCAGTGGAGCTACCCCAGTTCCTTTTGCTTCTGTCTGTCCTTCCGGATTATCAATTATTCCCCGTAATAATTTCTCCTGCCTCATCCTCGAAGGGACCAATGTTTACTTTTTCTACTTTCTCTCTTTTTATATACTTTGTAAAAAGCTCTTACAATCTGTTTTTATATTTCTTGCTAGTTTTCACTCATAGTCTGTGGCTCAATTTTCCCCAATTATCTGCGGCGTTTTTTGGCGTGCACTCTTTTTTTTGGAGTCAATAAAAATCTCCAAGTTTTCCCAAAGTTTCTGTGCCAGCGTAATTCACCGAGGTATGATTTTTTTTTTTAGGCTATGATATTTTTGCGTAACCTGATGTCTGCGCCTGTTTTTGAGATTTATGCAAGTTTGGCCAACTTACATTTTTCCCGAGGACGGCGTATTTGGCCACTCTCAAAAAACCTTCTGGGCACTTAACAAAAATCAGCCCAGAAAGACGCCATTGATTTTCGGCAAAGTTTTGGAGCAAGTGAAGACGGCAGAGAATATGCATCATAAATATTAATTTTTGAAAAGTCAAATGGGAGAAATTGAAAGTGTAATGCAATTCTTGAATTTTTTTTTTCGAAGTACCACCCCACCACTGAACCTCTCCTCACCGGGCTCGATGGTCGGAGCATCGGCCAGCAGAATCGCTCCCTTGCCCAGACACAGGACCTCGGGGCTCAGCTACAAAAGAAGGGGCGAGGGTGGAAGTCTCCAGTTCTGCAAAATATAACAGAACAGACAAATGGTTAGCAGCAGAGGAGGGGGCAGGGTGGGTGACATGAGTAGGCTCACACTGCGCAGGCAGCAGGCTCATTTGAAGAACCACGATGAATGATAGCACATTGCATCAACCGAAGCGTAGCTGATGGAAACATCCCCATGAACTGAAGTATGGCTAGCCCACGGAGTACTTAACAATTAGCAAAACCAGACTGTGGAATTTGCAGGACTTACCCTCTCCCTTGAGTGTGGGTCCAACTTATGCAGTGGTGGTTGCTTTTATCCAGGCAGGACCCATCAGTGGGTGCAGTTTTGTCGGGCCTCCTCCTGTTCGAGTTCTCTCTCTCTTGTTGTGGGCCACTTTTAGAGAGGCTGTCTTTCTGCTGGGTGGGGCATACAGATGGTCACATTTACAATTGCAATTGCAATGAATAAATGAAAATATGACTTACACTAATTACCTGACCAAGGTCCTGCCACTTCTTTTTGCACTGATCTCTGGAAATCGTGGTGGTCACCATTGCATAGTAATCTTGTGAAAGTTGGTTCCAGCGTTTCTTCTTTTCTTTTGGTGAAACTTTTATTTGACCTCTGCTGGTGTCCAACTAGTACCATCTGGCCTCAATTACAGTAACTAGAGCCTCCAGTTCATCCTGTGAGAAATTCTTGGTCCTTGAGCCATGTTGCATTGCAGCTCAGATTTTTTCCACTCCGAATAAAAGTTCTCGCACACAACTGGCTCTTTGAAAATGGCTGAATGCAGTCCGGGAGGTGCACCCATACCGGTCATGTAAAATTGTTTTTTTTTTGTGCATGTGCAGAATGGGGGATCTCCTTGTTTCAGCAAAGATCTTGGGCTCCACCCCCAAAGCTAAAGGACAGATTTCAACATGAAAATCGCTGTTTTTGAAAACTCCTATTGCTCTTGTGCAGAAGAAAAAGAATATAAGAAAATATGGAATGAGAGAAGGTCCTTCATCCCATCAGTCAAACTGCTTTCACATCCCGGACATATTATACCCTGTCATTGGAATTGTGAGACAAAGAAAGCCCAAGGTCGATCTCGTTCACCTTCTAACATCCTGGTCGTCTGATGATATAACGATAATGGAGTTGTTGACTAATCATAACAAATCAATCTCTAACAATTAGTCTGGATGGCCCTATTAACTCCGAGGGGGACATTCCAGATATATGACCCTGATCCCCAAAGACTGTCTAAGAAAAATTCAGAATCTTTATTCACTATTTAACATTGTATTGCTTCACAGACGATAACTGCCCACCTCCTCCAGCCCATAGTAGATATTGATGCCGATAATTGACTTAAGGATGACATAGTCAGGATAGTGAAATGGACAGAAGCATGGTAGATTGAGTTCAATGTGGGGAAGTGTGAAGTGATACACTTTGAGAGGAGTAGTATGGAAATACTGTATATTATAAATGGCATGATTTTGACAAGTGTAGATAAGCTGAGAGATCTTGGTGTCCATGTACACAAATCCTTGAAGGAGTCAGGGCTAATTGATAAAGTGGTTTTTAAAAAAAGCATATGGGTTACTTGGGTTTATAATTAGAGGAATAGAATATAAAAGCAAAGAGATTATGCCTGAACTTTATAAATTACTGGTTAGTCCTCAGCTGGGAGTATTGTAGACATATCTGGGCACCACACTACAGGAAAGATGAAAAGGCCTGAGAAAGAGTACCGAGGAGGTTTACCAGGATATTACCAGGGATGAGGGATTTCAGTTATGAGGAGAGGTTGGAAACGTTAGGACTGCTCTCCTTGGAACAGAGAAGGTTAAGAGGTGACCTAATAGAGGTTTTCAAGATGATAGGTTTTGATAGAGCAGATGGAGAAAAATTATCCCTCTGGCAAGTGGGTCAATAACCAGGGGTCATAGGTTTAAAATCATTGGCAGAAGATCCAGAGGAGAGATGAAAAGATTTTATTTCACAAGAGTTGTTGAGATCTGGAACGTTCTACCTGAAAAGGTGGTGGAAACTGATTCCATAAATAATTTTAAAAGGGAGTTAGATAGGTCCTTGAGGATAAGGAACTTAGAGTTATGGACAAAAATCGTGGATGTGGAACTAAGCATGATAGCTGTTTCAAAGAGCCAGCACAGACATGATGGCGCACCATGGCTGCAATGTGTACTAACTACAAGATGCACTGCAGGAACTCATCAAGGCTTCTTTCACAGTCCTCGCAAACACTAACATCTATAAGGACAAGGGCAGCAGACGCATGGGAACACCACTACCTCCAAGTTCCCCTCCATCCTGACTTGAAAATATATAATTGTTCAGTCGAAATCCTGGAATTTCCTACCTAACAGCACTGTGGGAGTACCTTCTGCTGCAACTGTTCAAGAAGGCCCACCACCACCTTATCAGGACACCTAGAGAAGGGCAATAAATGCCGGCCTTGCCATTGATTCACACATCCCAAGAAGGAATTTAAAAAAAAAAGATACAGCCATTGATATAGGGCATTCCTGCAAGTGTGGGTTTAGTTTCTCTCAAAGGTATTAACTAGTGCACAGCCAGGGAAATTAAACAACAACAACAACTTGTATTTATATAGCGCTTTTAACGTAGTGAAACGTTTCAAGGCACTTCACAGGAATATTATGAGATTAAAAGTTTGAACCCCAAACCGTTGAAATATCACCTGGATTACTCAGAGTTAATTATTGTTGGTGTTGTAGTTTTTAATACATGTGCACCCGCAGTTAGTTACCCCTCAATGACACCGAAAGTACTCATCCCTCAATCAATTGAAGGTACTTAAGTGTAAAATGGGCAGGACAAAAACTGGCTCTTAAAGATCATTGCACATTTTGGATTCTTATCCAGAGCCCTGATGGCGCGAATCCCTCATTAAACGAGTTTTTGAATTGTTTGGAAAGAATCTTGTTAAAATAACATAACTAACTTCAATTTGTTTTCAAAAAAGGTAACTCTTGTAAACTAAACTGGAAAATCATCACAAGTGGGAAAGCAACACATACTTTTCCTGCCATTGAATTCAGCAGATATTTTTTGTATATAATGCATATTACTGTATTTAATAATTTATATTCTTTTCTCTTTTCTTTTTGCAGGTAAGTCCTTTTTGCAGAAGTGAGATTTTGGTGTTTGGCAGATGTCACTGTGTATCTAATCTGAACTGTAAGTGATTTCTCTCTTGCACACACTCGCACGAATGAAGTGAGGTTAGTCTTTTGGTAAGTCCCCTTCCTCAATATTACAGAGGTGTTGGTGTTGTGAATCGGTGGATGTTAAGGTTGTCAATTGCTTTAGTCAGAGGTTGTCTGCGAGAGACCGATCACCATATCTTCAGGGGATAATACAGGGAGATTGTTCCATAAATTTTCCAGAATAAACACAAGAGACCTGCAACTGAATTAGCCCAACTGATCTGTATTGTGTAGGGCCTTGGAGCTGATTATTGGGCACAGAAAATTCCCTGGTGCAATGAAGGTATTTCTACAAGTCGAACATGTTTCATGTGGAGAAGGAAATGAAGGGGCAGAAATTATTCGGTGTTTCCAGGTGTAAAAAGTGGGGAGGGGTGGGACAATTTCGGAGGCAACATCTCACACAAAATCTGCGTCTGTGTTACTGGCATCATAATTTTGGAAAAGGTGTCTATGCAGGTGTTCCAGGCAACTGCCTTAAACAGGTCTTAGGCCCCAGAATATGTTAATGAGCAGACCCGGCACCTGCTCTGCTCAGCATCAACGAATTTCCAGGAGCGGTCCAAAGGAGCCAATGTCTGTTTAAAGAAGAATCCTGAAAATTCATTACCACCTGCACCGCTCAGTTTCTTGGTTGTACAGGCAACTTTCAAAGAACCGGCACAGGCATGATGGGCTGAATGGCCTCCTGTGATGTATGTTTCTAAACTAGGAGGAAATTTGGGGAATTTTGATGATATTGCTGTTGAGTTAAATTTAGATCACAAAGATTTAAATGCTTAGAACACACCTACAAAGTATGTATTCAGGGTGGTATTTCTTGCATATGTTCTTTCAGGTAATTCCAGATTACGAGCTTGACTGGTCAATGTCCAAGCATGGAGAACTGGGGGGAGGATAAGAGATCAAGCCTTTGGTTTCCTGTCCAGCTAAGAAAGGGGGTAATCCTCATCTCTGCTTGGTCAATATCCTAGAATTCCATACGCAATACCATTACGGAAGCACCCTAACCACAGGACTGCAGTGGTGAAAGGAGAAGGCCCCATTACCATCCTTTCAGGGCAACCAGGGATGGGCAATAAAGGCGGCCTTGTCAGTGTCACCCACATCCCAAGAAAAAATTAAAGAAAAATGTGGAGTGGAAATACTCGCCGGGGGAGATCCCTCTATCTGAGGGTAGACAGGTCAGCTCAGCAAATACTTATTTGTGAAAGTGAAGGTAGACCCTGTATTGGAGTTAGGTTTGTCTTTGATTTTACATGGAGCAATAGAGATTAGATTGAATTTCGTTGAAGACTAAGTTCTATTCAGTCCTTTTTGTGCAAAATAAACCAGCTGCTTGGTTTATATAATTGGCCTTGTCTCACTGTGTCAGTTGTGGCTCAGTGGGTAACACTCTCACTTCTGAGTCAGAAGGTTGTGGGTCCCACTCCAGAGATTTGAGCACATAATCCAGGCTGACACTCCAGTGCATTAGTGAGGGAGTGCTACGTTTTTGGAGGTGTTGCCTTTCGGTTGAGATGTTAAACCGAGGCCCCGTCTGCCCCCTCAGGTGGACGTTAATGATCTCATGGCACAATTTTTATCCCTCAACCAACATCACAAACCGATTATCTGCTCATTATCACATTGTTGTTTGTGCAGCTTTGCTGTGCGCAAATTGGTTGCCGAATTTTCTACATTACAATAGTGACGACACTTCTAGAGTACTTAATTGGCTGTAAAGCACTTAGAGATGTCCTGAGGTGTGAAAGGTGCTATATAAATGCAAGTATTTCATTCTTCTTTCTTTCTCAGTGTGTCAATCCACCTTCTGGAAGATATGCTCGGGCATGTGGGAGATTACAGTATCTAGTTCCCCTAATACAAGGTCTTATTTAACAACCCCTGGGTTACCCATCACATGATTAGATATTGGGCAGTAAAGGTAAACTCCTGGCCAATAGAGGTCCACTTAGGGGAGAGACTGTCGACGCTGAGTCCTATTGTAGACCTGAAATATGTAACACTGCTCAAAAGTACTTGTTTTCTAAGTGAAGCAGAAGCAAATGACAACATTCGGATAGGGGACTCTGTCGCATGGCAACATGAGTTGGCTACAGAAGAGCAGCTAACGCCAAGGACAGTAGCAGCCACCTTGATCCCTGCCTGTAGCTCAGAAAATTCCCTCTAGTGTCAAAAGGGTAGTGTTTCTAAGCCATGATGGAACTCTGCGGCTGGATTTGTTTAGAAGGCTGCCTAAAACCTCAAGGGCATATCCACCGAGCGGAGAATTGCCTATTGGACCACCTGCTAAATAGTTCTGGGGGAAAAAGAGAAACATGTTGTTTGCTTCAATATTTTGAATTAGCTCACATTGATGAGCTTGAACTTCAAATATTGGAACAGTTTACTTTCTTATTTCATATGTACCGTGTAAACTGACTTAACTCAGCTTCCTCTGAGTAATAATCTTTTTTTAGTGGCTATTAAGTGCAATGCTGTGGCTCAGTGGGCAGTACACTCACCTCTGGGTTAGAAGGTTGTGGATTCAAGTCCCACTCCAGAGACTTGAGCACAAAAATCCAGGCTGATACTCCAATGTAGTGCTGAGTGAGTGCTGCTGCACTGTTGGAGGTGCCGCCCTTCAGATGAGAAGTGAAACCGAGGCCCCGTCTGCTCCCTCAGGTGGATGTAAAAGATCCCATGGCACTATTTCGAAGATGAGGAGAGGTGTTATCCCCGGTGTCCTGGCCAATGTTTATCCCTCAATCAACATAATCAAAAAACATATTATCTGGTCATTATCACATTGCTGTTTGTGGGAGTTTGCTGTGCGCAAATTGGCTGCCGCGTTACCGACATTACAACAGCGATTACACTTCAAAAGTACTTAATTGGCTGTAAAGTGCTTTGGGACTTCCGGTGGTCGTGAAAGGTGTTATATAAATACAAGTCTTTTAAGCTTTTCCTTTCATGAAGACGGTGACCAACCCCAGGCAGTACACCACTGCTTGTGTCCAGTGACTGATCCAACTTTGCGTGTTTCTAACGGTGCGTTCACGCAGCAGGCTTAACGCCTGTGCGAAGTGGCTATGGCTTTGTGCTGACCCTAAACTTGTGGTTGGGCATGAAGGCCCGAACCACCTCTGGAGGAAGACACTCTCCCTCCTGGGGAGTCTCGCTCCACTTCACTTCGGTAGTCGGGTTGAGCCCTGACTCCAGGTTCACGCTGCATTTACTGCAGCGTAGACGTGAAGGTAAAAAGCACTTCACACCCACGCCACAGCTATCTAAATCGAATAATCCCTAAACTTATTTGCATAAAAGGACCTTGTATGGTTCCTTTTTAAGACTGTTTGAGTTTCCACCTCCACCTATGCTTATACTCTTTTCAAAGTGCTCATCCCCCCCTTGACTAGAAAATCTTTTGTCGGAATTTCCTGTTGTTTGACCTGCAAATATATTTTTCAGCGCTGCAACTAAAATTTAGCTGTTTTGCTAGAAGTGCAAAAGGATAAAATTGTAACTGTTACCATTCCTTAGTAATTTCTTTTGTATTTGATCTAGTGACAACTTGTCCAATTGCAACAGTACATGATTTGAAGTGTGCGAGTTCCCTGGTGTTTTTCACAGTCGTCTTTTAATTTTTTCTCGTGATGTGGGCGTCACTGGCAAGGCTGGGATTTATTGTCCATCTCTAGTTGCAATTGAGAAGGTGGTGGTGAGCATTTTTCTGAACCGCTGCAGTCCGTGTGGTGAAGGTGCTCCCACAATGCAATGTTAGAGAGTTCATGGATTTTGACCCAGCGACATGAAGGAACAGTGATATTTCTCCAAGTCAGGATGATGTGTGACTTGGAGGAGGCGGTGTTCCCATGCACCTGCTGCCCTTATCATTCTAGGTGGTGGCGATTACGGGTTTGGGAGGTGCTGCCGAAGATGTTCCAGTTTATAGATTACATGACAAAAATAAGTTGAGACCCTTGCACACGCTATATGCTGTGACTAATTTAAATGCCTACTGTAGCTGACGTGGTGTATTCCTGTCACTTTTGCAGAAATCTCAAGTTTGAAACTTAGTGAAGGAATCTGTAATGGATAGCCTTAGTCCACTTGTACTGCACATCCAGCGCAGAAACCTGATGGACTTTTCAAAGTTTTTATAACATTCTTGCAGTTCACTGAGCTGCCAATCAGTTCCTGTTGATTGACTATGACTGAGAATACTGCTGGCAGCGAGAGGAAAGCATCAACAACTTGCATTTATATAGCACCTTTAACTTGGCAAGCAGGAGCATAAAAGAAAGACTTGCATTTATGTAATGCCTTTTACGACCACCAAACATCCCAAAGCGCTTTACAACCAATGAACCACTTTTTGAAGTGTAGTCACTCTTGTAATGAGGGAACTTGATGTGGATGTTTGTGCCGCATCAAGCTCCCACAAACAGCAAGATGATATCGACCAGATAATCTGTTTTGTTAGCAATGTTGATTGAAGAATAAATATTGGCCAGGACAGCGGCGATAACTCCCCTACTCCTCTTCAAAATAGTGCCAGGGGATCTTTTACGTCCACCTGAGAGAGTAGACGGGGCCTCAGTTTAACGTCTCATCCTTGTTGCCGAGGCCGGGACCCGAGTGCAGAATGCTGCGTTCTACCGAGTTTTTCCGCAGCATCGAATGTCCGTTTTACGGTGGTGGTGGCGACGGCAGCTCGTGTAGCCGGCCCTACTGTCACTTCAGGCACCGCAGCCAGAAACCAAGGGAGAAGCTGACGGGCAGTCTCTAGCAGCCGACTGAGGATCCAGGTTACCAAGATCCAGGTCGGTGATTGGAGCGTGGGCAGGTACATCAGGAGCGGCGAGATCGGGGCGAAGGGGCGGTGAGAGACTGTAGAGGGACGTGATCGGGGCCCAGAAGAGACGAGGGCCCAGGGGCAACACGGGCCAGCCCACACTGCGACATGTGCGCGCACTAGGTCCGTGCAGCAGAGCTGGTCTCCAGTCGCCTTGGGTAATCCTTGCCACTGGACAAAAACCTAGCTCTGTCAAGCCCGTGTGGTGACTGGTGTGCAACGGTCACCACACGTTAAAAAAATCCAGGCACAGGCATCTTCCACCCTTCAAGATGTAGTTCGGACCTGGAATTTTAGGTCCATCATTGAAACACTTGTGAACTTTTTGATGTGGAAGCAAGTCATCCTCGATTCGAGGGACTGCCTATGATGATATGATGACTCACTCAGTACTGCACTGAAATGTCGACCTAGATTTTTGTTCTCAAGTCTCTGGAATGGGACTTAAACCCACAACATTCTGACTCTGATGTGAGTATGCCACCAACTGAGCCACAGTTGACACTCAGCGTAATCGAGTGTAATTAGGCAAATAGTGACACCGAACCAATGGAGCAGATGTTAAGAGGAGTGACTAAAAACTTGGTCGAAGCGGTAGGTTTTAAGGAGGGTTTTCAATGGGGAGAGAATGGTGGAAAGGTTAGGGAGGGAATTCCAAAGCTTGGGGCTGAGACAGCTGAAGGAGTGGCTGCCAGTGGTGGGCCGAAGGGAGTGGAATGGGGGATGCATAAGAAATCGGCGCTGTGCGCGTGTTTGAGTGTTCACAGCCCTGGCTTCACCCGTCCAGCAGGCCATATAGTAATAGCTCCCTGTTCCTTTCGTCAGTACTGCACTGGTGTGATAACAGCAAAGCTGTCTCCTGGCAGAGTCCTCTATTGGAGCTCTTTGTGAATGTTGATGATGGATGCCCTTCTTTTGGAAAACAAAAATGTATTTTTTTTTGGTGAGGGAGTGAAGAATGAAAGGTCCATGTCTGGGAGAGTGAATGGCGGAGCCTCCTTACACATGTGCTTTCTTCTCTCACTTAAAGCTGAGCCATTCTACTGGCTCTAGGCCCATTGTAACACATGAGAGGGGATGGGGTGTGCTCTAAAAATGGCTCCTGAATGACATTCACCAGAATTCTTGATTGTACCACTGTTCTCTCTCTAATCAAGAAAAATTGTTCCAATGTGTCAATGAAATGCACATAAAATGCCCACCATTCAATAGGAACTAAAGCACAATGAGATTGTGATTCATGTGAAAGTAATCTAGAAAAAAATGCTTCGAAGACTACCAAGGAATTTTAAGTCTGAAATCTTTGCCTTTGATCAGTGAACGAACCAAAGGAGTTTTCTAACAGAAGGTGGCCATTCAGCCAATTGTGTCTGTGCCGGCTTTTTCGAGAGCAATCCAAAATTAATCCCACTGTCTCGCTCTCTCTTCCCCCCATAACATCCAGAGCTAATTCCACTACCCTGCATGTCCAATAAGGAAAGATGCAGAACTAGATTTGCTAAAGGTCTGCTCTGTGAGCTCACTACTATTAAAGGCCCATTGTGTGTCCTTTACTACCAGGCAGTACATGTTAGCATCTTGCGTGAATAATCTTTTACTCCACCTTGGAGTTGGCAAGCATCAAAAAGCAACGGAACTTGATAGAATTCTGACTTGGGAGCAGCCTAGAGACCCTCTCTGAGATGATGTCAGAATTTGGGTGGGAAGGATGGTAAAACATTTAAAAGTCCATCCTTCATAAATCAGGAATAACGGCATTTCAGATGACGTGTGAGCTACGGAGGAGGACATTTTATTTGTTCATGGACTGAGTTTTCCTCTCCATAAGCTCCATTATCGTCTCTAAGAGGCGGGAATGGAGGGAGAAGCCTTATCGACCGGGGGCAGATGGATGGACTGACTCGACCCTTCCGTTCTGTCTGCTTTCTCACCACGTCGGGCACGCGCCAACCCCTTACCGACCGATGGCGACCCCCTTTCCGACCCCCATGGGAAATTGCCCCACGGGAGCGGCGTAGGTGCCACTGTCAGCTTTCCCCAGCGGGGAGCTGTCTGTGGCTGGACAGTGCATCCGCCCTTAAAGGGGAGGTCGCGCTGCCGTGGTCGCCATATTATTTTTTATTGCCGGCCGACTGCCAGGTCGGGCCGTCAATTATGTCTCCGGATTTGGCTGGCCCGCCAACAGGCAGCCTGGCCCACCTCTCTCGGGTGGCAGGCCGCTGGCCCGGCCGGAACCCTCCCTGGAGGCCCAGTGGACCAAACTGAAAACTCTGCAGAGTTTGCAGCTGCCGTCCCCTTTAACTGAAGGGGAGGGACATTGCGACACGTCCGCGACCCGCTGACAACATCAGCGCGGCGTTTATGACTGGTCAGGGCAGCCGACCCGCTGCAAGGGCATTTCCGCACTGCATCCACCCGGAACGCTGCCCCAATCCCCCAAAAAATTAAATGTGGATTGGGGCAGAGAAAAACTTTCCAAAACTGTAGGTGCGCCCCGTTTGGGGCGGGGCTCAATTTCATCCCCGATGTTTTCAGTTGTGGGAGGAGTCCAAAATCAGGGGCCGTAAAGATAAGATGGTCACTAATAAATAGAATAGGGAATTCAGGAGAAACTTCTTCATCCAGAGAGTGGTTAGAATGTGGAACTCACGATCAGATTATCATCATCATCATCGGCAATCCCTCGGGGTTGAGGATGACTTGCTTCCACACTAAAAATGAATACTTAGGTGACTGACGAACTCATTTTAAACGGTGGATGATGCCTGTGCATGAATTCTTTTAACGTGGGGTGGCTGTTACATACCAGCCACCACACGGGCTTGACGGAGCAAGGTCTTGGTCCAGTGGCAAGGGGATCCAAGACGACTGGAGACCAGGCTCTGCCGCATGTGCCAATAAATACACACAAACTCAAACATACTGTCCTCCTTCCTTCCTCCTTCCCACAGGACCTCTACGGGGAATTCATAGTATGCAATGTGAGCCTCACTACCTCACAGCCGCAGTATTGGCCTGCGCTGTGCCTTCCCTTGGTCTTGTCCAGGCTGCTCCACCTCTGGGCTCTGACCTCTCCGCTCCTCCATGCCTCGTCCGTCCTCTCCTCGCCAGTCCCGACCTCCGGACCTCGCCGGTCCCAACCTACGCTCCTCCTTGTGTTTCCTGTCCATGAAGCACATAGCATAGATGCATTCAAGAGGAAACTGGATAAATCATGAGGGAGAAAGAAATATGAGATAGTGATAGGTTTATATGAAATAGGGTGAGAGGAGACTCTTAGAAACATACAAAAAATAGGTGCAGGAGAAAGCCATTCGGCCCTTCGAGCCTGCACCGCCATTCAATAAGATCATGGCTGATCATTCCCTCAGTACCCCTTTCCTGCTTTCTCTCCATACCCCTTGATCTCCTTAGCCGTAAGGGCTATATCTAACTCCCTCTTGAATATATCCAATGAACTGGCATCAACAACTCTCTGCGGCAGGGAATTCCACAGGTTAACAACTCTCTGAGTGAAGAAGTTTTTCCACATCTCAGTCCTAAATGGCCTACCCCTTATCCTAAGACTATGTCCCCTGGTTCTGGACTTCCCGAACATCGGGAACATTCTTCCTGCATCTAACCTGTCCAGTCCCGTCAGAATTTTATATGTTTCTATGAGATATCCTCTCATCCTTCGAAACTCCAGTGAATACAGGCCCAGTCAATCCAATCTCTCCTCATATGTCAGTCCTGCCATCCCGGGAATCAGTCTGGTGAACCTTCGCTGCACTCCCTCAATAGCAAGAATTCCTTCCTCAGATTAGGAGACCAAAACTGAAGACAATATTCCAGGTGAGGCCTCAGTAAGGCCCTGTACAACTGCAGTAAGACCTCCCTGCTCCTATACTCAAATCCTCTCGCTATGAAGGCCAACATACCATTTGTCACCTTCACTGCCTACTGCACCTGCATGCCAACTTTCAATGACTGATGTACCATGACACCCAGGTCTCATTGCACCTCCCCTTTTCCTAATCTGCCACCATTCAGATCATATTCTGCCTTCGTGTTTTTGCCACCAAAGTGGATAACCTCACATTTATCCACTTTATACTGCATCTGCCTCGCATTTGCCCACTTACCTAACCTGTCCAAATCACCCTGTAGCCTTTTAGTGTCCTCCTCACAGCTCACACCACCACCCAGCTTAGTGTCATCTGCAAACTTGGAGATATTACACTCAATTCCCTCATCCAAATCATTAACGTATATTGTAAATAGCTGGGGTCCCAGCACTGAGCCCTGCAACATCCCACTAGTCAGTGCCTGCCATTCTGAAAAGGACCCGTTTATCCCGACTCTCTGCTTTCTGTCTGCCAACCAATTCTCTATCCACCTCAGCACATTACCCCCAGTACCATGTGCTTTAATTTTGCATACTTTTGTGTGGGACCTTGTCAAAAGCCTTTTGAAAGTCCAAATACACCACATCCACTGGTTCTCCCTTGTCCACTCTACTAGTTACATCCTCACAAAATTCCAGAAGATATGTCAAGCAGGATTTCCCTTGTTGAGCATAAACACCTGCATAGACCTAATGGGTCAAATGACCTGTTTCTGTGCTGAGAATGACACACAATTTAATGTAAAATACCATCCCATGGCCACACCCAAGCTCGGGTGGAAGATGCGGCTTGGTTGAACCAGGAAGAATGCAGACGAGTGACATGAGAAGCAGACCCTCTGCGGCCAGTTAGCTTTCTCTCTCTCGGGTGATTTGACTGTGCAGTTCACACATTCATTAAAGAGCAACGTTTGGAAAGGAGAATGTTGTTCCTCGTTAAGAGGCCAGTGTTTTAACCACTGGGCTGTCCCTACTTTCTCGGTTATGAACCCAAATGATTTAAAGATATTCTGCGATTTAGATTTGGGGGAGGAGAATTGATCTTTATGGCCGAATACATTGAATGAAGATTGAAGCTTTCATTTGTGTTTAAAGACACTCTCATGTAAGCACAATTGTACACCGCAGAATTTACGGGGCGATTTTAACCTGTCAGAAACCAGGCGAGTGCGTTATTAAAATCGCCCAGGTTAATTGCCTACCTTGGAATAATTGGGAGCTGATTTCCGATTTTCACCTGCTCTCGTGAACAAGTTGCAAAGACATCCACCCAAAGCCGGCAGGGTTCCTTCTTGCCATGACCTAGTCGGGTGCTGATGATGTCAAATGTTGTCAAAATTGGTGTCAAATTTTGTTTGATAATGCTCCCGTGATGTGCCTTGGGACATTTTACATTAAAGATGCTGTATAAATTCAAATTGTTGTGCTATCTCTCAGCGATTCTCAGATTCAAGAGTGATTCATTGATGCTGAGTGGAGTTAACAGTCCAAGCTGTAGATGGCAGTATTCTCTTTCTTGTACAATTTAGACTGGTGCTTCTGGACGTGGGTTCTTTTTTTTTGCCTCGCATCAGTTTTTTCTCGTTCCATCATCTCTCGACAGTTTTCACTGCTGCTCGGTTACAGTTTCCCAGAAGGCAGGTGCCCTATGGCATGCAACCCAATTGGCCACTTTTCATGCACGAGCCTTGATGGTGATTGTCATGCTAATGCCATTCAACCATGAAGGGCATCACCCATCAGGGGTCACTGAATAACCATCAGACATTTAGGACGATTTTTCGCTCCATAAGCCTGGGATCAGCTAACTCAGCACAGACCGTGGATCAACATCGAACACTCCTCATCTGTATGGCTCAACTACCCACTGGTTAAACTCGCAGGGGATTCGGTGGGATCTCTGTTCTGCTGTCTTGTGATTTGCTTTCTGACCAGGCAATTCAGAAGTCCAGAAATCTGTATCTGCCATTTTTTTGCATGAATTGGTTTGCCTCCTTCCACCTCAGTCCCTGTCGCCTCCAGAGTCGGCTATTCATAAGAACATAAGACATCGGAGCAGAAGTAGGCCATTTGGCCCCTCGAGCCTGCTCCGCCATTCAATAAGGATCATGGCTGATCTGATCTGATCAGCTCCACTTCCTCGCTCGCTCCCCATAACCTTTGACTCCCTTATCATTCAATAATCTGTCTATCTCCACCTTAAATGTATTCAAAGTCCCAGCCTCCACAGCTCTCTGCGGTAGATAATTTCAAAGATTCACAACCCTCTGAGAGAAGAAATTCCTCCTCATTTCTGTTTTAAATGGGTGACCCCTTATTCTGAAACTATGCCCCCAGTTCTAGATTCCCTCATGAGGGGAAACATCCTCTCTGCATCTTCCCTGTCAAGCCTCCTCAGAATCTTATATGTTTCAATAAGATCGCCTCTCATTCTTCTCACCTCTAAGGAGTATAGGCCCAACCTGCTCAACCTTTCTTCATATGACAACCCTTCATCTCTGGAATTAACCTCATGAACCTTCTCTGAACTGCCTCCAATGCAAGTACATCCTTCCTTAAATGAGACCAAAACTGTACGCAGTACTCCAGGTGTGGTCTTACCAACACCCTGTACAGTTGTAGCAGGACTTCCCTTTTATATTCCATCCCCTTTGTATTAAAGGCCAACATTCCATTTGCCTTCCTGATTACTTGCTATACCTGCATGCTAAATGCAGGAAATATCAGATCAATTGAACAAATACTTTGGTTCTGTCTTCACTAAGGAAGACACGAATAACCTCCCGAAAATACTAGGGAACCAAGGGTCAAGTGAGAAGGGGGAACTGAGGGAAATCCTTATTAGCCAGGAAATGGTGTTTGGGAAATGAAGGGACTGAAGGCCGATAAATCCCCAGGGCCTGACAGTCTGCATCCCAGAGTACTTAAGGAAGTGGCCTTAGAAATAGTAGATGCATTGGTGGTCATTTTCCAACATTCCATGGACTCTGGATCAGTTCCTATGGATTGGAGGGTAGCTAATGTAACCACACTTTTTAAAAAAGGAGGGAGAGAGAAAATGAGGAATTTTTGACCGGTTAGCCTGACATCGGTAGTGGGGAAAATGTTGGAATCAATTATTAAAGATGTAATAGCAGCGCATTTGGAAAGCAGTGACAGGATCGGTCCAAGTTGGCATGGATTCATGAAAGGGAAATCATGCTTGACAGATCTTCTAGAATTTTTTGAGGATGTAACTAGTAAAGTGGATAAAGGAGAACCAGTAGATGTGGTGTATTTGGATTTCAAAAGGCTTTTGACAAGGTCCCACACGAGATTGGTGTGCAAAATTAAGGCACATGGTATTGGGGGTAATGTATTGACGTGGATAGAGAACTGGTTGGCAGACAGGAAGCAAAGAGTGGGAATAAACGGGTCCTTTTCAGAATGGCAGGCTGTGACTAGTGGGGTGCCGCAGGGTTCAGTGCTGGGACCCCAGCTATTTACAATATAATTAATGATTTAGACGAAGGAATTGAATGTAATATCTCCCAAGTTTGCAGATGACACTAAGCTGGGTGGCAGTGCGAGCTGCGAGAAGGATGCTAAGAGGCTTCAGGGGGACTTGGACAGGTTAGATGAGTGGGCAAATGCATGGCAGATGCAGTATAATGTGGCTAAGTGTGAGGTTATCCACTTTGGTGGCAAAAACAGGAAGGCAGATTATTATCTGAATGGTGACAGATTAGTAAAAGGGGAGGTGCAACGAGATCTGGGTGTTGGTACATCAGTCATTGAAGGTAGGCATGCAGGTACAGCAGGCAGTAAAGAAGGCAAATGGCAAGCTGGCCTTCATAGTGAGGGGATTTGAGTGTAGGAGCAGGGAGGTCTTGCTGCAGTTGTTCAGGTGGTGAGACCACACCTTGAGTATTGTGTGCAGTTTTGGTCTCCTAATCTAAGGAAGGACATGCTTGCTATTGAGGGAATGCAGCGAAGGTTCACCAGACTGATTCCAGGGATGGCAGGACTGACATATGAGGAAAGACTGGATCGGCTAGGCTTATACTCACTGGAATTTAGAAGAATGAGAGGGGATCTCATAGAAATGTATACAATTCTGACGGCCCAGGACAGGTTAGATGTAGGAAGAATGTTCCTGATGTTGGGGAAGTCCAGAACCAGTGGTTACAGTCTAAGGATAAGGGGTAAGCCATATAGGACTGAGATGAGGAGAAACTTTTTCACCCAGAGAGTTGTGAAGCTGTGGAATTCTCTGCCACAGAAAGGTGTTGAATCCAGTTCGTTGGATATATTCAAAAGGGAGTTAGATGTGGCCCTTATGGCTAAAGGGATCGGGATATGGAGAGAAGGCTGGGGAGGGGTCCTGAGATTGAATGATCAGCCATGATCATATTGAATGGTGGTGCAGGCTCGAAGGGCAGAATGGCCTGCTCTTGCACCTATTTTCTATGTTTCTAACGTTAATTTGGTCCCTTCATCCACGTCATTAATATAAATTGTAAATTGTTGAGGCCCCAGTACTGATCCCTGTGGCACCCCAGTAGTTACAGTTTGCTAACCTGAAAATGACCCATTTATTGCGACTCTCTGTTCTCTGTTAGTTAGCCAATCCTCTATCCATGCTAATATATCACCCAAACCCTGTGAACTTTTATCTTGTGCAGTCGCCTTTTGTGTGGCACCCTATCGAAAGCTTTCTGGAAAATCAAATATACAACATCGACTGGTTCTCCTTTATCCACTCTGCTTGTTACATCCTCAAATAGCTCCAGCAGATTTGTCAAACATGATTTCCCTTTCATAAAACCATGCTGACTCTGCTTGACTGCATTTTGATTTTCTATATGTCCTGCTCTGCTTCCTGAATGATGGACTCCAGCATTTCCCCAATGACAGATGTTAGGCTAACAGGTCTATAGTTTCCTGCTTTCTGTCTCCCTCCTTAAATAGAGGTGTTACATTCCGCTGGGACCTTTCCAGAATTCAGGGAACTTTGGTAGATTACAATCAATGCATCCACTCTGCAGCCACTTATTTTAAAACCCTAGAATGCATGCCATCAGGTCCAGGGGATTTGTCCATCTTTAGTCCCATTAGTTTGCCTAGTACTTTATCTCTAGTGATAGTGATTGTTTTAAGTTCCCCTCTCCCAATATTTGTTCAAAGTCTCTGATATTTCCCTGTTTCCCATTAGTAATTCTCCAGTCCCATCCTCTAAGGGACCAATGTTTACTTCAGCTACTCATTTTCTTTTTATATACCTGTAGAAGCTCTTACTGTCTATTTTTATACATCTTGCTCGTTTACTGTCATATGCTATCTTCTCTGATTTTATCATTTTTTAGTCATCCTTTGCTTGTTTCTAAAAATGTTCTCAATCCTCTGGCCTTCCACTGTCCTTGGCAACATTGTATGCTTTTGTTTTTAATTTGATACCATCTTTTACTTCCTTAGTTAGCCATGGATGGTTCATTCTTCTCTTGGCATTTTTATTTCTCATTGGAATAAATCTTTGCTGAGAGCTATGAAGTATCTCCTTAAATGATTGCCACTGCGTTTCTACAGTCCATTGTACAGACCACACGCTAAAAAAATCCGCGCACAGGCATCTTCCACCCCCTCAATTGGAGTTCAGGGCTGGAACATCGGGTCCTTCATTGAAACACCTGTGAACTCGTGGAAGCAAGTCATCCTCGTTCGAGGGACCGCCGATGATGATGATGATGATGACAGTCCATTGCTCTCTTGGCCATCTTCCATAAACTTCAGTTCATCCAAAACATTGGCTCCCATTGCCCCAGCATCTCAAATTTAAACTTCTCATCCTCATGTTGAAATTCCCATCGCCTCGCACCTCCATACATCTGTAATTTCCTCCAGCCCTACAACTCTCCGGAAATGCATGTGCATCTCACTCTCCTTCTGCCCCATTGGCAGCTGTACCTTCAGCCATTTAGGCCCTAAGCTCTGGAATTCATTTCCTGAACCTCACTTTGTCTCCACTTCCCTCTCCTCCTTTAAAATAGGGTGACCATACGTTTTCCGGGGACAGTTCCTGGATGAGTTAGAATATCCGCTGGCAAACAATGTGCCTGGAAGAGCCCCGGTTACTGTAAATGCCCAGCCTGTACAGTAACTCATACTGTGAATCAACCCTGAATCGCCATCTACTTCACTTGTCATTTTCATCCAACATTAAATGAGAATCCCCAGTTACATATTTCCTTCCCTGGCGGTCCCTGACAATCATGCCCACCATGAGCACTGACTGGGCTCAGAGAAGGATGAACCGGACGGGTTGCACCTCAACAGAGCTGGGACCAATATCCTCGCGGTGGTAGCAAGTACCCCAGAATTTATGCACATGTGAATTGCTTTCTGTCAAACAGCATTATAAATAGATTTTTATTTATGTTGTGAAGGAATCTTTACAAAAGAGGTTAGATTGTTGAGTTATTTTACTGAGTTTTTGCGTCCAGTAAATAATTTAGATTTCATCAGTTCCGCCATAAATGGAAGACGAGCATCTGGGAGGACACTGAGCCCCTTGAATATCGTCGCCGAGAGCATGCAGAAAACAAGCGCAGGCAGTGGAAGGAACATACGGCAAACCAGACTTCCCACCCACCCTTTCCTTCAATGACTGTCTGTTCCACCTGTGACAGAGACTGTAATTCTCTTAGTGGACGGTTCAATCACTTAGGTTGGGTGAGTGGGCAAATGCATGGCAGATGCAGTATAATGTAGATAAATGTGAGGTTATCCACTTTGGTGGCAAAAACAGGAAGGCAGAATATTATCTGAATGGTGACAGATTAGGAAAAGAGGAGACCTGGTGTCATGGTACATCAGTCATTGAAAGTTGGCATGCAGGTACAGCAGGCGGTGAAGAAGGCAAATGGCATGTTGGCCTTCATAGCGAGAGGATTTGAGTATAGGAGCAGGGAGGTCTTACTGCAGTTGTACAGGGCCTTGGTGAGGCGACACTTTGAATATTATGTATAGTTTTAGTCTCCTAATCTGAGGAGGGGTATTCTTGCTATTGAGGGAGTGCAGCAAAGGTTCACCAGACTGATTCCCGGGATGGTAGGACTGACATATGAAGAAAAACCGGATCGACCAGGCTTATATTCACTGGAATTTAGAAGAATGAGAGGGGATCTCATAGAAACATATAAAATTCTGACAGGATTGGACAGGTTAGATGCAGGAAGAATGCTCCCGATGTTGGGGAAGTCCAGAACCAGGGGTCACAGTCTAAGGATAAGGGGTAAGCCATTTAGGATTGAGATGAGGAGAAACTTCTTCACCTCAGAGAATTGTGAACCTGTGGAATTCTCTACCAGGGAAAATTGTCGAGGCCAGTTCATTGGATATATTCAAAAGGGAGTTAGATGTGGCCCTTACAGCGAAAGGGATCAAGGGGTATGGAGAGAAAGCAGGAATGGGGTACTGAAGTTGCATATTCAGCCATGATCATATTGAATGGTGGGCAGGCTCGAAGGGCCTGCACCTATTTTCTATGTTTCTAAGAACTCACTTTTGAGGGACGGCCTATGATGATGATATATATGATATGTTTATTTTGGAAAAAACTCAAATCGACAATGCTCGAGCGCAGTGGAGACAAAAGGATGGGTGTCAGCAAGAGCCTGCAAAAGTGTTAGCAGCAAGAGTCAAGGGCAACTTTAGGGAGCTGGAAGACCCTGTGAAACCAAACTGTGTTATTGTATTATTTAGAAATGGTGTCTGAATGCGCTTCAATAATGTGACCTCTCATCTGCAGTAATTATATGCACATTTGTTTTCCATTTGTAGTGTCTATGTGCAACTGTTAAAATACAGGCTACCAAAATGTCTTGCCTCGCCATGGTGTGCAACTTACATTGTCCGTCCTGGCTACGTTGCTGTGTTCCCACCCTATGGGCTGAATTTTAATTGGGAAGATGGGTTGGGGGCGGGGCAGCTCCGAAGCGGTTGGGAAACCTGGGAAAACTGTTTTCCCGCAGGCGTTGCCGAATTTAACGGCAGGACCTGATTTGAATGGGAAGCCTCTGTTTCCCACCATAGCCAGCTAGATTGAGAGGCTGGTAGGCTCCGGGCAGGTAGGCCTGCGGCACTAGGCCGCACTGAAGGTGGCGGAAGGGATCTCATGAGGACTGAGGTGGTCTGGAAAGATCAGGGGCGGGAGGGAGGGAGCCTGGATCCAAGAGGCAAGTGTAAAGGCATTATTTACCTCCTCACCTTGCATTGCCTGGTGGGTTTCTCAAGGCATGCAATACCCGACGAGCTACATTTAAATACAAAATGGAAGTTGAAGCAGAGGCTTCTAGGCTCATTATAATGGCCCTGAAATCCCGGTTCTCTGCTTCCCAGGGGCACTTGACAGTAAATGGCTAAAAAGATGCGCACCTACCTTTTCCTGCTGTGCCCACCAGCAATCCCGGTCCTGAAGCCTCCTCTCCCTGCGTATCGGAGCGTGTGCACGTCGGGATGGATGTATGCTGGAGCTGGAGTCACATGGCACTGGGCAGCCAATCCAGGTAAAGTATTTTCTCATTCATAATAATGGGAACTCCGTAAGTAGGAGTTCTCATTATATTATGATTGAGAAACACCCCCTCCCCAATGCCCAAAGAAATAAAATAAAAAATAGGAAAAAAAAATCAGATATTTAACATTAATTTAAATTAAAGTTAATAAATGTCTTCAAAAAAATATATATATTCCCGCTTTTTTTAAAAAGTTTTTTTAATTATGGTTTAAAATAAACTTACCCTAGTGGGTTAAAATAGTGGCAGGGTTTTTAAATAGTAAAATGTGTTTTTTTTAAACGTTATTTTTTTATGTTTTTGTATGTTTTAAAACTCTTACGCTGGTAAAAGTAGGCTATGTGCCTGCTTTTACCAGGCGCGAGAGTTTTCAGGACATTTGCTGGGTAAAGAGATGGGTAAATACCGCAATCTTGTCCTTATGAATGTCCTGGCTATAGGATACGGAGGATCTGTCAAGCCAGAGCTTGACGGAACGGAAAAGCTGGCTTTTGCCGAATGCGCATTGCACGCCGAAAACCGGCTTTTGCGATGCCTTCCCGGGTCCGTACACGCTCCGTACCGACCTGGGGAGGCCGGGATTTCAGGGCCATTATTTAAATAGATGGCCTGTCTCCTGGGAACGGATTGGCTGTCCGCCCCGTCCCGCCTCCATTAAAACCGGAAGTGGGTGGGTTGGAGGAGGGTTCAGGTCGGGATTCAGATTTTTATCACTTCAACTACCCACAAGCCCCAACACATCTGCGTTTTTTTTTAAGGTTAAAATTCCCAGTGTGTTCCCGGATTTGATTTAGAAAATATCGTCATCCTATTTTAAGACTCTCTTGCAAACCCACCACTTTGACCAAGCTTTCAGGCACCACTGCTAATATATCCTCCTTTGGTTAAGCATCATTTTCCTTTGCCTGATTATGCCTTTGTGAAGCACCGTGGGACATATTTCTGTGTTCAAGGTGTTATATAAATGCACGTTGTTGTTTCTGTGATGATGTGACGGGACCATCTTGGCCTGTATGGCTAAATACCACAATCTGCACTGAACCATCATTATCATCATAGGCAGTCCCTTGGAATCGAGGAAGGCTTGTTTCCACTCTTAACATGAGTCCTTAGGTGGCTGTACAGTCCAATATGAGAGCTACAGTCCCTGCCACAGGTGGGACAGACAGTCGTTGAGGGTAAGGGAGGGTGGGACAGGTTTGCCGCACGTTCTTTCCGCTGCCTGCGCTTGTTTTCTGTATGCTCTCGGTGATGAGACTCGAGGCGCTCAGCGCCCTCCCGGATGCACTTCCTCCACTTAGGGCGGTCTTGGGCCAGGGACTCCCAGGTGTCGATGGGGATGTTGCACTTTATCAGAGAGGCTTTGAGGATGTCCTTGTAACGTTTCCTCTGTCCACCTTTGGCTCGTTTGCCATGAATGAGTTCCAAGTAAAGCGCTTGCTTTGGGAGTCTCATGTCTGGCATGCGGACAATGTGGCCTGCCCAGCGGAGCTGATTGAGTGTGGTCAGTGCTTCAATGCTGGGGATGTTGGCTTGGATGAGGACACTAATGTTGGTGCGTCTGTCCTCCCAGGGGATTTGCAGGATCTTGCAGAGGCATCGTTGGTGGCATCATTGCCATGCACTAAACCATCAGGTAACCCACTATTTAAAGATGCTTGACAGTAACTTTTTAAGTCATTCAAAACTAGTTGTTGTCTTCATTTTCTTGTGTGGTACCAACAATACACTGATTGATGAACTGAGAGGCAGCAGATTATCGTAGTTGTGAAATGTTTCGCTGCTGGATTATCAGCTTTATCTCAGTCAAAGTGTAAATTGTGCGTTTCCCTCACCTTGTGACTTCTGTTTAGTTCTCACTGCCCATAATATCAAAGAGTCACTGGCAAAAAGATAAGTCCTCAATAAAATAAAAAGCTTGTCAGCAAACATTTATTTCAGTTTCCAATGCTCATTGTTGACATGATTGGACTCTCAACATTTTCGGCACAATGGCTGCTGCACAAAGTGATTGGAAGTTTAGCTCTCTCTAAAGTGATCATTAAAATGGTCTTTTTTTTCCCCACAAGATGGTGTTGCATTTCAAAGTTTGTCGTCCTTATTCTGGTAAATTTCAATTTGTTTGCAAATCATCTGATCGTAAATTATCCAGCAGCGTTTGAAGCCTTTGAAAAGGACGAACGGGCAAAAAGAACAACCAGCGGTTTTGTGTTTCTCCCAAAGTAACCTTTGAGAGAAAGACCTGTTGGCCATCACTGAATGGTTCAGGGATTGATGAGTACCTGGTTCAGTGGGGCTAACCACCGTGAATATAATTGAGGGAAATGTGAGAATCACAGTTCCAACTGACTAATTTTTCTACAACAACTAAACTGTGATTAACAACTATTTTTATAACATTCATATTACTCCATAAAAAGGAATTATTTTTCCATGGAATGCCATAATTATCACTGTGACCAGTTCCTACCTATGAGGTCTGCAATGATTTGTGGCCAAGGTCAGACAAGATGGATGACCGACCGATTGGAATTTAGAAATGGAAGACCCAAACTGATCATCCTGACTTTTTTGAGATAGTGACATTCCAAATAGACTATATGGAAAGCCTCATGCCCTGGTGTATGCAGACTTCCAAAAAAGCATTTGGTACAATTTCACACAAAAGACTGCTAGCCTAAACATCAACCTTCTCCACCATGGCTGCAATGTGTACTGTCTACTAAATACAGTTTTTTACAGCACTGTAATTCGGGCCATCGTGCCTTTTAAAGAGTTATCCAATTATTCACACTGTTCCGCTCTTTCCCCAAAGCCCTAAAAATGTTACCATGTCATATCTCAGTCCCAGGGCATTGCTGCAGGAGTTCCTCAGGGTAGTGTCCTCGGCCCATCTTCAGCTGCTTCATCAATGACCTTCCCTCCATCATAGGATCAGAAGTGGGGATGTTCGCTGATGATTGCACAGTGTTCAGTTCAATTCGCAAATCCCTGGATAATGAAGCAGTCCGTGCCCACATGCAACAAGACCTGGATGACATTCAGGCTTGGGCTGATGGCAACTAACATTTGTGCCACACAAGTGCCAGGCAATGACTATCTCCAACAGAGAGAGTCTAACCACAGCCCCATGACATTCAACAGCATTACCATCACCGAATCCCCAACCATCAACATCCTGGGGGTCACCATTGACCAGAAACTTAAGTGGACCAGCCACATAAATACTGTGGCTATAAGAGCAGATCAGAGGCTGAGTATTCTGCAACGAGTGACTCAACTCCTCACTCTCCAAAGCCTTTCCACCATCGACAAGGCACAATTCAGGAGTGTGATGGAATACTCTCCACTTGCCTGGGTGAGTGCAGCTCCAACAACACTCAAGAAGCTTGACACCATCCAGGACAAAGCAGCCTGCTTGATTGATGCCACATCCACCACCTTAAACATTCACTCCCTCCACCACTGTGTCTGCATTGTGTACCATCTACAAGATCCACTATAGCAACTCAACACGGCTTCTTCGACAGCACCTCCCAAACCCGTGACCTCTACCACCTAGAAAGACGAGAGCAGCAGGCACACCCAAGTTCCACTCCAAGTCGCACACTATTCTGACTTGGAAATATATCGCTGTTCCTTCATCGTCACTGGGTCAAAATCCTGGATTTCCCTCCATAACAGCCCTGTGGGAGTAGCTCCACCACACGGACTGCAGCAGTTCAAGAAGGTGGCTCAGCACCACTTTCTCAAGGGCAACTAGGGGTGGACAATAAATGCTGGCCTTATCAGCGATGCCCATATCCAGTAAACGAATAAAAAAAAATTATGCCACGTTTCAATTTTTTTGTACTGCAGCGTACAATAATTTTCACTGAAGTAAATCCCACCTCTGAATGACTGACTTTGTTAAATAATTTCATATTAAGTGAAACTAGCTGGGAGGAAACGTATTTTCATGTTGGGTTGTCTGTTTCTGTTCCCTCCTTCTAATCTCATGTTGCCACTGGCTCGTATTAGTATTCCCAGGAATTACTGGTTTCCATGGAGAAACCATGCCGTTGTGCTTTGTTGCTATGGCAATCGTCCCTTGTGATATGTCTCATACAATTTAACTCGTGACGTTGCCTTCTGACTCTAGTTGTGAATGTCAATGACTTGGGGATGTCCTAGCAGGTCTTTCACACAGTACAAGACAATCTAGCAGGAAGTGGTGATAAACAAAGAGTTTAATCACCTCTATTTACTTTTCAGATCTGTCTTTTGTCGAAGAATGTTCTTGATCTGTTCTGTGTATAAACAATTCTCGACCGAGCAGTAACTTTTAGAATTCTGCCTCTTTTTTTTTGTGTAAGTACCTGGAGCTGCGATTGTTCCACTTCCATGAGCACAAATGGATTGGGTTCCCAGGGAAATGAACTCTCTGTGATACTACAGACAAGGGTAACATCTGTGCATGTAGGCCGATTAATGTCCCATGGGCGTGTTGATGGAAATAAAGGCAATCCATCTGACAAATCACTGGGCAGGAACTGCTCGCTCAGGAAGGCAAAGAGTGAAATAAGCTTATTAAACCTGTTCAGTGCCATGTGCTTTCCATTCAATGCTTCAAATCCTTGGCTACTATACTGCTCTGTGTACTGTTGATAACTCACTGTACTATCCTGTCTGTGGATTGTCGATAACCCACTGCACCATCGTGTCTGTGGACTGTCGATAACCCACTGTACCATCCTGTCTGTACTATCAATAACCCACTGTATCATCCTGTCTGTACTATCAATAACCCACTGTACCATCCTGTCTGTACTATCGATAACCTGCTGTACCATCCTGTCTGTATTATCGATAACCCACTGTACAATCCTGCCTGTACTATCGATAACCCACTGTATCATCCTGTTTGTACTGTCGATAACGCACTGTACCATCCTGTCTGTACTATCGATAACCCACTGTACCATCCTGTCTGTACTATCCTGTCTGTATACTGTCGATAACCCACTGTACCATCCTGTCTGTACTATCGATAACCCGCTGTACCATCCTGTCTGTACGATCGATAACCCACTGTACCATCCTGCCTGTACTATCAATAACCCACTATTCCATCCTGTCTGTACTATCAATAACCCACTGTATCATCCTGTCTGTGTACTATCGATAACCTGCTGTACCATCCTGTCTGTATTATCGATAACCCACTGTACAATCCTGTCTGTACTATCGATAACCTGCTGTACCATCCTGTCTGTACTATCAATAATCCACTGTATCATCCTGTTTGTTTACAGTCAATAACACACTGTACAATCCTGTCTGTACTATCGATAACCCGCTGTACCATCCTGTCTGTACTATCAATAATCCACTGTATCATCCTGTTTGTTTACAGTCAATAACACACTGTACCATCCTGTCTGTACTATCGATAACCCACTGTACCATCCTGTCTGTACTATCAATAACCCACTGTATCATCCTGTTTGTGTACTGTCAATAATGCACTGTACCATCCTGTCTGTATACTGTCGATAACCCACTGTACCATCCTGTCTGTACTATCGATAACCCACTGTACCATCCTGTCTGTACTATTGATTACCCACTGTACCATCCTGTCTGTACTATCAATAACCCACTGTACCATCCTGTCTGTACTATCGATAACCCACTGTACCATCCTGTCTGTATACTGTCGATAACCCACTGTACCATCCTGTCTGTACTATCGATAACCCGCTGTACCATCCTGTCTGTACTATCAGTAACCCACTGTATCATCCTGTTTGTGTACAGTCGATAACCCACTGTATCATCCTGTCTGTATACTGTCGATAACCCACTGTACCATCCTGTCTGTACTATCGATAACCCACTGTACCATCCTGTCTGTACTATCGATAACCCACTGTACCATCCTGTCTGTACTATCGATAACCCACTGTATCATCCTGTTTGTGTACTGTCGATAACCCACTGCACCATCCAGTCTGTATTATCGATAACCCACTGTACAATCCTGTCTGTACTATCGATAACCCGCTGTACCATCCTGTCTGTACTATCAATAATCCACTGTATCATCCTGTTTGTGTACAGTCGATAACACACTGTACCATCCTGTCTGTACTATCGATAACCCACTGTACCATCCTGTCTGTACTATCAACAACCCACTGTATCATCCTGTTTGTGTACTGTCGATAATGTACTGTACCATCCTGTCTGTATACTGTCGATAACCCACTGTACCATCCTGTCTGTACTATCGATAACCCGCTGTACCATCCTGTCTGTACTATCAATAATCCACTGTATCATCCTGTTTGTGTACAGTCGATAATGTACTGTACCATCCTGTCTGTATACTGTCGATAACCCACTGTACCATCCTGTCTGTACTATCGATAACCCGCTGTACCATCCTGTCTGTACTATCAATAATCCACTGTATCATCCTGTTTGTGTACAGTCGATAACACACTGTACCATCCTGTCTGTACTATCGATAACCCACTGTACCATCCTGTCTGTACTATCAAAAATCCACTATCATCCTGTTTGTGTACAGTCAATAATACACTGTACCATCCTGTCTGTATACTGTCGATAACCCACTGTACCATCCTGTCTGTACTATCGATAACCCGCTGTACCATCCTGTCTGTACTATCAATAATCCACTGTATCATCCTGTTTGTGTACAGTCGATAACACACTGTACCATCCTGTCTGTACTATCGATAACCCACTGTACCATCCTGTCTGTACTATCAAAAATCCACTATCATCCTGTTTGTGTACAGTCAATAATACACTGTACCATCCTGTCTGTACTATCGATAACCCACTGTACCATCCTGTCTGTACTATCAATAACCCACTGTATCATCCTTTTTGTGCACTGTCGATAACCCACTGCACCATCCTGTCTGTACTATCAATAACCCACTGTACCATCCTGTCTGTACCATCCTGCCTGTACTATCGATAACTCACTGTACCTTCCTGTCTGTACTATCGATAACCCGCTGTACCATCCTGTCTGTACTATCACTGTACCATCCAATCTATGGACTGTCGATAACCCACTGAACCATCATAAGAACATAAGAATTAGAGCAGGAGTAGGCCATTCGGCCGCTCGAGCCTGCTCCGCCATTCATGATATCACATAGGCAGTCCCTCGAAATCGAGGAAGACTTGCTTCCACTCTAAAAGTGAGTTGTCAGGTGGCTATACAGTCGAATACGGGAATTACAGTCTGTCACAGGTGGGACAGACAGTCATTGAAGGAAAGGATAGGTGGGGAGTCTGGTTTGCTGTATGCTCCTTCCGCTGCCTGCGCTTGTTTTCTGCATGCTCTTGGTTGTCGAGACTCAAGATGCTCAGCACCCTCCCAGATGCTCTTCCTCCACTTAGGGTGGTCATTGGCCAGGGTTCCGCAGGTGTCGGTGGGGATGTTGTACTTTATCAAGGAGGCTTTGAGGGTGTCCTTGAAACATTTCCTCTGCCCACCTGGGGCTCGCTTGCTGTGTAGGAGTTCCGAGTAGAGCGCTTGCTTTGGGAGTCTTGTATTGGGCATGTGGACAATGTGGCCCGCCCAACGGAGCTAGTCGAGTGTGGTCAGTGCTTCGATGCTGGGGATGTTGGCCTGATCGAGAACACTAACGTTGGTGCATCTGTCCTCCCAGGGGATTTGCAGGATCTTGCGGAGACATCGTTGGTGGTATTTCTCCAGCGATTTGAGGTGTCTACTGCATATGGTCCATGTCTCTGAGCCATACAGGAGGGTGGGTATCACTACAGCCCTGTAGACCATAAGCTTTGTGCCAGATTTGCAGGCCTGATCTTCGAACACTTTCTTCTTCAAGCGACTGAAGGCTGTGCTGGCGCACTGGAAGCGGTGTTGAACCTCGTCGTCGATGTCTGCCCTTGCTGATAATAGGCTCCCGAGGTATGGAAAGTGGTCCACGTTGTCCAGGACCGCACCATGGAACTTGATGACTGTGGGTGGGGGGGGGGTAGGGGGGTAGTGCTGTGTGGCGGGGTCAGGTTGGTGGAGGACCTCTGTCTTACGGATGTTTAGTGTAAGGCCCATGCTTTCGTACACCTCGGTGGAGATATTGACTATGACTTGGAGTTCAGCCTCTGAATGTGTGCAGACGCAAGCATCATCCGCGTACTGTAGCTCGACGACAGAGGATGGGACGGTCTTGGATGTGGCCTGGAGGCGACCAAGGTTGAACAGGTTCCCACTGGTTTTAAACTAGTTTAGTAGGCTGACTGCTTTTTTTGGTGACATTATAAGCCTCTTCCTTTGATCGAATACTATCTTTAACTTCCCTTGTTAGCCACGGTTGGACCACTTTTCCTGTGGGTTTTTTGTGCCTTAAATAAGTGTATGTTTGTTGTAAATTATATATTAATTCTTTAAATGCTAGCCATTGCTTGTCTACCATCATACCTTTTAATGCAGTCTCCCAATCTACCTTAGCCAACTCTCCCCTCATATCTACATAGTTTGCTTTGTTTAGATTTATGCCCCTTGTTTCTGATTGAACTAAATCCCTTTCAAACTTAACGGAACATTCCATCATATTATGGTCACTCTTCCCTAAGGGCCCTTTTACTACAAGGTTATTAATTAACTCTTTCTCATTGCACAATACTAGAACTAAAATAGCCTTTTCTCTAGTTGGTTCCTCAAAATACTGATCTAGAAACCATCTTGTATACAATCCATGAATTCGTCCTCCATACTATTACTGCAAAATTTGGTTTGCCTAGTCTATATGTAGATTAAAGTCCCCTATGATTACTGTATTACCTTTGATGCATGCACCTCTAATTTCCTGATTTATACTGCGCACTATATTGCTACTTATATAGTAGCACTTTATTGCTACTATATTGCTATAGGTTGTTTGGGAACCTATAAACAACTCCCACCAATGTTTTCTGCCCCTTGCTGTTTCTTAGCTCCACCCAAACTGATTCTACTTCTCGATTTTCCGAGCTTAAGATCCTTTCTCTCTACTGTCTTTATCCCATCCTTAATTTTCAGGGCTATCTCCTCCTCCTCCTCTTCCATTTTGCCTATCTCTTCTAAAAGTTAAGTATCCTGGAATATTTACTTCCCAACCTTGGCCATTTTGCAACCACGTCTCCGTAATGCCTATTAGATCAAACCTATTAATTTCTAACTGTGCTTTTAATTCATCTATTTTGTTGCAAATGCTTCACGCATTCAGATATAGTGCCTTTAGCTTTGACTTTTTTCTATTTTTCTCTGATATCACCTTTGTTACTCTCTCTGTCCTATCCTGACCCACTCTGCTAATTTTTACCCAAAACTCTGCTCTGCTCTAGAGCCTTGGCATTTCTCTTGCGGCTTTTCAATTTACTCTTTGCTGAATCCTCCCACCCCTCTTCATTAGTTTAAAGTCCTGTCTACTACTAATATGGCAGGGGGATGGGAACCTATGCAGGGAGGCAGAGGGAAATAAAAGGGAGACAGAAGCAAAAGATAGAAAAGAGAATAGTAAAAGTGGAGGGCAGAGAATCCTAAGGCAAAAAACAAAAAGGGCCACATTGCAGCAAAATTCTAAAGGGGCAAGGTGTGTTAAAAAGACAAGCCTGAAGGCTCTGTGCCTCAATGCGAGGAGTATTCGGAATAAGGTGGACGAATTAACTGTGCAGATAGCAGTTAATGGATACGATGTAATTGGCATCACAGAGACATGGCTCCAGGGTGACCAAGGCTGGGAACACAACATCCAGGGGTAGTCAACATTTAGGAAGGATAGATAGAGAGGAAAAGGAGGCAGGGTGGCGTTGCTGGTCAAAGAGGAAATTGATGCAATAGTATGGAGGGACATTAGCCTGGATGATGTGGAATCGGTATGGGTGGAGCTGCGGAATACCAAAGGGCAGAAAACGCTGGTGGGAGTTGTGCACAGGCCACCAAACAGTAGTAGCGAGGTTGGGGAAAGCATAAAACAAGAAATAAGGGATGTGTGCAATAAAGGTACAGCAGTTATCATGGGCGACTTTAATTTACATATAGATTGGGTTAACCAAAATGGTAGCAATGCGGTAGAGGAGAATTTCCTGGAGTGTATTAGGGATGGTTTTCTTGACCAATATGTGGGGGAATCGACTAGAGAGCTGGCCATCCTAGACTGGGTGATGTGTAATGAGAAGGGACTAATTAGCAATCTTGTTGTGCGAGGCCCCTTGGGGAAGAGTGACCATAATATGGTAGAATTCTTTATTAAGATTGAGAGTGACACAGTTAATTCAGAAACTAAGGTCCTAAACTTAAGGAAAGCTAACTTCGATGGTATGAGATGTGAATTGGCTAGAATAGACTGGCAAATGATACTTAAAGGGTTGACGGTGGATAGGCAATGGCAAACATTTATAGATCACATGGATGAACTTCAACAGTTGTACATCCCTGTCTGGAGTAAAAATAAAACAGGGAAGGTGGCTCAACCGTGGCTAACAAGGGAAATTAAGGATAGTGTTAGATCCAAGGAAGAGGCATATAAATTGGCCAGAAAAAGTAGCAAACCTGAGAACTGGGAGAAATTTAGAATTCAGCAGAGGAGGACAAAGGGTTTAATTAGGAGGGGGAAAATAGAGTATGAGAGGAAGCTTGCCGAGAACATAAAAACTGACTGCAAAAGCTTCTATAGATATGTGAAGAGAAAAAGATTGGTGATAACAAACATAGGTCCCTTGCAGTCGGACTCAGGTGAATTAATAATGGGGAACAAAGAAATGCGGACCAATTGAACAAATACTTTGATTCTGTCTTCACGAAGGAAGACACAAATGACCTTCCGGATGTACTAGGGGACCGATGATCTGGTGAGAAGGAGAAACTGAAGGATATCCTTATTAGGCGGGAAATTGTGTTGGGGAAATTGATGGGATTGAAGGCCGATAAATCCCCAGGGCCTGATTGTCTGCATCCCAGAGTACGTAAGGAGGTGGCCCTAGAAATATTGGATGCATTGGTAATCATTTTCCAACAGTCTATCGACTCTGGATCAGTTCCTATGGACTGGAGGGTAGCTAATGTAACACCACTTTTTTAAAAAGCGGGGGGAAGAGAGAAAACGGGTAATTATAGACCAGTTAGCCTGACATCTATAGTGGGGAAAATGTTGGAATCTATTATTAAGGATGAAATAGCAGCATATTTGGAAAGCGGTGTCAGGATCGGTCCAAATCAGCATGGATTTATGAAAGGGAAATCATGCTTGACCAATCTTCTGGAATTTTTGAGGATGTAACTAGTAGAGTGGACAAGAGAGAACCAGTGGATGTGGTGTATTTGGACTTTCAAAAGGCCTTTGACAAGGTACCACATAAGAGATTGGTGTACAAGATCAAAGCACATGGTATTGGGAGTAATGTACTGGCGTGGATAGAAAAATGGGAAGCAGGCAAGAAGCAGAGAGTCGGGATAAACGGGTCCTTTTCGGAATGGGAGGCAGTAACTAGTGGAGTACCGCAGGGCTCAGTGCTGGGACCCCAGCTCTTCACAATATACATTAATGATTTGGATGAAGGAATTGAGGGTACTATCTCCAAGTTTGCAGATGACACTAAACTGGGTGGCGGTGTGAGCTGTGAGGAGGATGCTAAGAGGCTGCAGGGTGATTTGGACAGGTTAGGAGAGTGGGCAAATGCATGGCAGATGCAGTATAATGTGGATAAATGTGAGGTTATCCACTTTGGTGGCAAAAACACGAAGGCAGAATATTATCTGAATGGTGGCACATTAGGAAAAGGGGAGGTGCAACGAGACCCGGGTGTCATGGTTCATCAGTCATTGAAAGTTGGCATGCAGGTTACAGCAAGCGGTGAAGAAGGCAAATGGCATGTTGGCCTTCATAGCTAGGGGATTTGAGTATCGGAGCAGGGAGGTCTTACTGCAGTTGTACAGGGCCTTGTTGAGGCCTCACCTGGAATATTGTGTTCAGTTTTGGTCTCCTAATCTGAGGAAGGACATTCTTGCTATTGAGGGAGTGCAGCGAAGGTTCACCAGACTGATTTCAGGGAGGGCTGGACTGACATATGAGGAGAGACTGGATCAACTGGGCCTTTATACACTGGAGTTTAGAAGGATGAGAGGGGATCTCATAGAAACGTACAAGATTCTGACGGGACGGGAAAGGTTAGATGCGGGAAGAATGTTCCCGATGTTGGGGAAGTCCAGAACCAGTGGACACAGTCTTAGGATAAGGGGTAGGCCATTTAGGACTGAGATGAGGAGAAACTTCTTCACTCAGAGAGTTGTTAACCTGTGGAATTCCCTGCCGCAGAGAGTTGTTGATGCCAGTTCATTGGATATATTCAAGAGGGAGTTAGATATGGCCCTTACAGCTAAAGGGATCAAGGGCTATGGAGAGAAAGCGGGAGAGGGCTACTGAGGTGAATGATCAGCCATGATCATATTGAATGGTGGTGCAGGCTCGAAGGGCCGAATGGCCGACTCCTGCACCTATTTTCTATGTTTCTACTGCCCGAGTTATTCGATTGTACGGGACGCTGGTTCCAGCCCGGTTTAAGTTGAGCCCCTCCCAACAAAACAGCTCCCTCTTTCTCCAGTATTGGTACCAGTGCCCCATGAAGCAAGACCCCTGCCTCCCACACCATTCTTTGAGCCATGCATTTAACTTTTTAATCTGCTTATCCCTATACCAATTGGCGCATGGCTCAGGTAACAATCCAGAGATTATTACCTTTTGAGGTTCTGCTTTTTAATTTGGACCCCAACTCCTCAAACTCTTTCAGCAAAACCTCATTCCTAGTTCTACCTATGTCGTTGGTTCCTACATGGACCACGGCATCTGGATCCTCCTCCTCCCACTCCAAGTTCTTCTCCAGCCACAAGGAAGATGTCTTTAACTCTGGCACCAGGCAGGCAACATAACCTTCGAAACTCCCAGTCGTGGCTGTAGAGAACAGTATATATCCCTCTGACTATACTGTCCCCGACCACAATTATATTCCCTTTCACTCCTCCCACTTGAATGGCCTCCTGCACCATGGTGCCATGGTCAGCCTGCTCATCCACCCTGCAGGCTTTTCCCTCATCCACACAGGCAGCAAAGAACTCGTACCTGTTGGATAAGGGCAAAGGCTGAGGCTCCTCCAGCACTATATCTGGGGCCCCCTTATCTACCTGAGTTGCAGTTACACCCTCCTGTTCCTGACCACGAACCAGACCTACTCCAATACCTAACCTAAGAGGTGTGACTGCCTCCTAGATCAAAGCATCCAGGTAACTCTCCCCCTCCCTGATGCCCCGCAATGTCTGCAACTCCAACTTCAGCTCAACAACTCTGGGCTGAAGTTCCTCAAGATACAGGCACTTATTGCAAACGTGGTTGTCCGGGATCACAATGCTCTCCACAAACTCCCACATGCTGCAGTTGCGGCACACCACCTGCGCTGCCATCCCAATATGAGCTTATTCTATTTAATTAAATTTAATTACATTTGTATTAAATAACTTAGTTTACAGTCTAGTTCCTTGACTTCGTCACTGATCTGGGTTAAGTAATGGGTAATGAAATTAAATATCTACCTATAACACACAGCACTACAAGTAGCATGGGCAAAAAGCTGCAACTCCTTCCCTGAATTTCCACTCATTCCAAATTCCCAAATAAACCACTCTGTTTAAGTCCACTCCCTTTAAGACCACTCTGTGCAGACCACAATCTGGACTGTCGATAACCCACTGTACCATCCTGTCTGTGGACTAGCGATAATCCACTGTACCTGTTTGTGGACTGTTGATAACTTACTGTACCATCCTGTCTGTGGACTGTAGTGGGGAATGAATCAGTTTTTCACTTTGGGCAGCCAGTGGCAGGGTTAATCAGATTAAGAGCTTCTCTAGGAGAGTTGAATCGCTGAAGGTCAGTGAAGATTAATTTTCTTTCAGTCCATGCAAATTGATTAGGAACCAAGTGTGATAGAAACTGCATTTCTGCTTTGAGTTAATATATGATTCTAATCTAGGTTGAAAATGGAGGGTGATCTCTTTGCGCTGTGTCAAAATGGATGACAAAAGGTGGGCTGTCTACTAATAATGGACAACCCCATCTGAAATCAATTAAGATAAATCTAGTTTGTTTGGTGCTATAACTTATTTGAGATGCTAATAAGCAGAGTTTGACAGACACCATTATAATTTCTCGTCATGATTAGGTATCAGCTCTGAAGAATGTGTGAAGGAAGCCAGCAATTACAAACTATCGCCACTATATGTTTTTTTCTCATTCACGAAATGTAGGCATGGCTGGCAAGGCCAGCATGTATTGCCCTTGAGAAGGTAGCTGGTGAGTTGCCTTGAACCGTTGCAGTCTGTGTGGTGAAGGTACTCCTATGGTGCTGTTCGGGAGGGAGTTCCAGGATTTTGACCCAGCGATGATGAAGGAACAGCGATACACTTGCAAGTCAGGATGATGGGGAACTTGGAGGCGGTGGTGTTCCCATGCGCCTGCTGCCCTTGCCCTTCTAGGTGGTAGAGGTTGTGGATTTGGGCACTGCTGCCGAAGAAGCCTTGGCAAGTTGCTGCAGTGCATCTTGTAGATGGCACATACTGCAGCCACGGTACGCCGGTGGTGGAGGGAGTGAATGTTTAAGATGGTAGATGCCAATCAAGCGGGTTGCTTTGTCCTGGATGATATCGAGCTTCTTGAGTTGCACTCATCCAGGCAAGTGGAGAGTATTCCATCACACAACTGACTTGTGCCTTGTAGATAGTGGAAAGGCTTTGGGGAGTCAGAAGATGAATCAGTCGCCGCAGAATACCCAGCCTCTGACCTGCTCTTGTTGCTACAGTATTTATATGGCTGGTCCAGTTAAGTTTATCGTCAATGTTGACCCCCAGGATGTTGCTGGTGGGGGATTTGACAATGGTAATGCCATTGGATATCATAGGGAGGTGGTTGGATTTTCTCTTGTTGGAAATGGTCATTTCCTGGCACTTGTATGGTGTGACTTGCCACTTATCAGCCCAAACCTGAATGTTGTCCTGGTCTTGCTGCATGCAGGCACAGGCTGCTTCATTATCTGAGGAGCTGAACACTGTCAACATCAGCAAACATCCTCACTTCTGACCTTTTGATGGAGGGGAGGTCATTGATGAAGCAGGTGAAGATGGTTGGGCCTAGGACACTGATCTGAGGAACTCCTGCAATGATGGCCTATGGCTGAGATGATTGGCCTCCAACAACCACAACCATCTTCCTTTGTGCCAGGTATGACTCCTTGCAGTGGAGAATTTTGCCCTGATTCCCATTGACTTCAGTTTTACGAGGGTTCCTTGATGCTGCACTCATTTAAATGCTGCCTTGATGTCAAAGGCAGTCACTCTCTCCTCACCTCTGGAATTCAGCTCTTTTGTCCATGTTTAGACCAAAGCTATCATGAGGTCTAGAGCTAAGTGGTCCTGGCAGAACCCAAACTGAGCATCTGTGAACAGGTTATTGGTGAGTAAGTGGCGCTTGATAGCACTGTTGACGACACCTTCCATTACTTTGCTGATGATTGAGAGTAGACTGATGGGGTGGCAATTGGCCGGATTGGATTTGTCCTGCTTTTTGTGGACAGGACATATCAGGCAATTTTCCACTTTGTCGGGTAGATGCCAGTGTTGTAGCTGAACTTGGAACAGCTTGGCTAGAGGCGCAGTTCGTTCTGGAGCAGAAATATTCATCACTACAGCCGAGATGTTTTCTTAAGATGCACAGCCATTGTTGTATCCAATGTGCTCAGCTGTTACTTGATATTACATGGAACGAATCGAACTGGCTAAAGACTGGCTTCTGTGATGGTGGGAACCTCAGGAGGAGGCCAATATGAATTGGCACTTCTGGCTGAAGATGGTTGCAAACGCTTCAGCCTTGTCTTCTGCACTTGTGCTGGGATTCCTCCATCATTGAGGATGGGGATGTTCATGGAGCCTCCTCCTCCCATTAGTTGTTTAATTGTCCACCACCATTCATGACTAGATGTGGCAGCACTGCAGTGCTTTGATCTGATCCGTTGGTTCTGGAATCATTTAGCTCTGTCTATAGCATGCCGCTTCTGCTGTTTAGCAGGTATGTAGTCTTGTGTTGTTTGTGGTTAATTGTTAGATTAGGACGATACTAGCCCTTACCTGGAACTTTGGTTCATAAGAAATTCAGTTTGCTTCTGTAAAGTGCAGCGTAGTTATAAAATGATTAAAAACATTACCCTGTGTGAGGTGCACACAAATCATCCCCATTCATTTTTCACGTGATCCTTAAGTTATCATTTAGAAGAGTGGAATGAGGAAAAGGATCATGAAATAAACAATTTTATAAGGACAGCACACCTTTAGCAACTTACCAACTCAAAGGGAGGGAGCCACGAGTATAGCTGCTTGATTCTGGTCACTGTTCTTCAGTAGATCACAAGATAGATATGAATGGTACAGGTGGGAGGGCTTTAGTTTCCTGAGGCATTGGGACCATTTCTGGGGGAGATGGGACCTGTACAAGCCGGATGGGTTGCACCTCAACAGAGCTGGGACCAATATCCTCTTGGGGGGGTTTGCTAGTGCTGTTGGGGAGGGTTCAAACTAGCTTGGTAGGGGGATGGGAACCTGAAAATAGATTCAGTAGGGAGGGGAGTAAAGCTTGAATTAGAAAGCAAAAATAAAGAAAGTGAGTTTGAAGGAGAGAGGAAACAAGCAGGAAAAAAGTGTAAAAAAAACAAATTTAAAGGCACTTTGTCTAAATGCACGTAGCATTTGTAACAAGATAGATGAGCTGACGGCACAAATTGAGACAAATGGGTATGATCTGATAGCCCTTACAGATACGTGGTTGCAAGGTGACCAGGACTGGGAATTAAATATTCTGGGATACTTGACAATCCGTAAAGACAGACAGAAAGGAAAAGGAGGTGGGGTAGCTCTATTGATAAAGGATGGAATCACTGCAATCGTGAGAAACAATATTGGCTCAAATGATCAGGATGTTTAAACAGTTTGGTGGAGATAAGGAATAATAAGGGGAAAAAGTCACTGGTGGGCGTAGTCTATCGGTCCCCTAACAGTAGCAACTCTGTTGGTCGGAGCATAAACCAGGAAATAGTGGGGGCTTGTAGAAGGGGAACAGCAATAATCATGGGTGATTTTAACCTCCATATTGATTGGACAAATCAAATTGGTCAGGATAGCCTTGAGGAGGAGTTCATAGAATGCGTAAGGGACAGGTTCCTTGAGCAGTATGTTATGGAACCAACCAAGAGGCAGGCTGTCTTAGATCTGGTTCTGTGTAATGAGACATGATTAATAAACAATCTCCTAGTGAAGGATCCCCTTGGAATGAGTGATCATAGCATGATTGAATTTCAAATTCAGATAAAGGGCGAGAGAGTTGGATCTCCAACAAGCGTACTGGTCAGGTGGGCAGAGCAGTGGCAAATGGAATTTAATTCAGAGAAGTGTGAGGTAATGTACTTTGGGAGGGCTAATAAGGAAAGGGTATACACATTAAGTGGTAGGCCACTTCATTATGTAAATGAACAAAGGGACCTTGGAGTGCTTGTCCACAGATCCCTGAAAGTAGCAGGCCAGGTGGATAAGGTGGTTAAGAAGGCATACGGAATTCTTGCCTTTATTGGCCGAGGCATAGAATATAAGAACAGGGAGGTTATGCTGAAATTGTATAATATTTTGGTTAGGCCACAGCTGGAGTACTGCGTGCAGTTCTGGTAGCAATATTCTAGGAAGGACGTGATTAGACTAGAGAGGGTGCAGAGGAGATTTACTAGGATGATGCCTGGAATGGAGAATCTTAGTTATGAGGACAGATTGGATAGGTTGGGTTTGTTCTCATTCAAACAGAGGAGGTTGAGAGGGGACCTCATTGAGATGTACAAAATATTGAGGGGCCTGGACATAGTGGATAGTAAGGGCCTATTTCCATTGGTGGAGGGGTCTATTATGAGGGGCATAGTTTTAAGGTGGTCGGTGGAAGGTTTAGAGGGGATTTGGGGGGGGGGTTTCTTTACGCAGAGGGTTGTGGGGAACTGGAACTCACTGCCTAGAAGAGTGGTGGATGCAGAAACTCTCACCACTTTTAAGAACGTGTTGGATGGGCACTTAAAGTGCTGTAACCTGCAGGGTTACAGACCTAGAGCTGGTAATTGGGATTAGACTGGATGTCCTTTTGTTGGATGGAGCAGATATAATGGTAAGTACTGCAGGGAGTAGAATGCGGCCAGGGTGACCTTCTTGACTAGTTTCGATCGCCTGGATGGGTTGAGAGGAATTTTCCCAGGGTTTTTCTGCCTAAATTGGCCTGGTTTTTTATCTGGTTTTTGCCTCTCCCAGGAGATCACATGGCTCCGGTTGGTGTGGAGTGTAGACTGTTTCAATATAAGGCGTGTCGCAGTTGTGTGAGGCGGACTGGGCTGGGTGCTCTTTGCCTTTCCGTCATTGTTCATAGGTTTATATGTAACCTTTAGGGCTGCTGACCAAGGGCGGCAGCCTTCCACGTGCGGCTCTTTGTCGGCCGGCATTGACACGATGGGCCAAAATGGCCTCCTTCTGCGCTGTAAATTCTATGTTACTGAGCTTAAATAAAGGAGACTATGAAGATATGAGGGCAGAGTTGGCTAAAGTGGACTGGGAAAATAGATTAAAGTATAGGATGGTTGATGAACAGTGGTGCACATTTAAAGAGATATTTCACAACTCTCAAGAAAAATATATTCCAGTGAGGAGGAAAGGGTGTAAGAGAAAAGATAACCATCTGTGGCTAACTAAAGAAATAAAGGATGGTATCCAATTAAAAGGGCATACAAAGTGGCCAGAACAAGTCGGAGGACAGAAGATTGGGAAGCTTTTAAAAGCCAGCAAAGAATGATTAAAAAAATGATTTAAGAAAAGGAAGATAGAATATGAAAGTAAACCAGCATGAAATATAAAAATAGATAGCAAGAGTTTCTATAGGTATATAAAAAGGAAAAGAGTGGCTAAAGTAAATGTTATTCCCTTAGAGGACGAGGCCGGAGAATTAGTGATTAGGAACATGGAGATGGCAGAAACTCTGAACAAATGTTTTGTATCAATCTTTACGGTAGAGGACACTAACAACATCCCAACAGTGGATAGTCAAGGGGTTATGGGGCGCAGGAACTCAACACAATCACAATCACTAAGGAGGTGGTACTCAGTAAGATAATTGGATGTAAGGCAGATAATTCCCTGGACCTGATGGCTTGCATCCTAAGGTCTTAAGAGAAGTAGCGGCAGAGATTGTGGATGCATTGGTTGTAATTTACCAAAATCCCCTGGATTCTGGGGAGGTCCCAGAAGATAGACAGAAAGGAAAAGGAGGTGGGGTAGCATTGCTGGTAATAGTAAGAAAGGACATTAGCTTGGATGATGTGAAATCTGTATGGGTAGAGCTGCGGAATACCAAAGGGCAGAAAATGCTAGTGGGAGTTGTGTCCAGACAGTAGTAGTGAGGTTGGGGATGGCATCAAACAAGAAATTAGGGATTTGTGCAATAAAGGTACAGCAGTTATCATGGGCGATTTTAATCTATATATAGATTGGGCTAACCAAGCTGGTAGCAATGTGGTGGAGGAGGATTTCCTGGAGTGTATTAGGGATGGAATTCTAGACCAATATGTTGAGGAACCAACTAGAGAGCAGGCCATCCTAGACTGGGTGTTGTGTAATGAGAGAGAACGAATTAGCAATCTTGTTGTGCGAGGCCCCCTGGGGAAGAGTGACCATAATATGGTAGAATTCTTTGTTAAGATGGAGAGTGACGGTGTTAATTCAGAGACTAGGGTCCTGAACTTAAGGAAAGGTAACTTAGATTGTTTGAGAAGTGAATTGGCTAGGATAGACTGGCAAATGATACTTAAAGGGGTTGACAGTGGATAGGCAATGGCAAACATTTATAGATTACATGAATGAACTTCAACAATTGTACATTCCTGTCTGGAATAAAAATAAAACGGGGAAGGTAGCTCAACCGTGGCTAACAAGGGAAATTAGGGATAGTGTTAGATCCAAGGAAGAGGCATATAAATTGGCCAGAAAAAGTAGCAAACCTGAGGACTAGGAGAAATTTAGAATTCAGCAGAGCACAAAGGGTCTAATTAGGAAGGGGGAAATAAAGTATGAGAGGAAGCTTGCAGGGAACATAAAAACTGACTGCAAAAGCTTCTATAGATATGTGAAGAGAAAAAGATTAGTGAAGACCAACGTAGGTCCTTTGCAGTCAGAATCAGGTGAATTTATAATGGGGAACAAAGAAATGGCAGACCAATTGAACAAATACTTTGGATCTGCCTTCACGAAGGAAGACACAAATAACCTTCCGGAAATACTAGGGGTTCGAGGGTCTAGTGAGAACGAGGAACTGAAGGAAATCCTTATTAGTCAGGAAATTGTGTTAGGGAAATTGATGGGATTCATGCCGATAAATCCCCAGGGCCTGATAGGCTGCATCCCAGAGTACTTAAAGAAGTGGCCCGAGAAATAGTGGATGCATTGGTGATAATTTCCAACATTCTATTGACTCTGGATCAGTTCCTATGGACTGGAGTGTAGCTAATGTAACACCACTTTTTAAAAAAGGAGGGAGAGAGAAAACAGGGAATTATAGACCAGATAGCCTGACATCGGTGGTGGGGAATATGTTGGAATCAATTATTAAACATGAAATAGCAACGCATTTGGAAAGCAGTGACAGGATCAGTCCAGGTCAGCATGGATTTATGAAAGGGAAACCACACTTGACAAATCTTCTAGAATTTTTTGAGGATGTAACGAGTAGAGTGGAGAAGGGCGAACCAATGGATGGGGTGTATTTTGACTTTCAAAAGGCCTTTGACAAGGCCCCACACAAGAGATTAATGTGCAAAATTAAAGCACATAGTATTGGGGGTAATATATTGACATGGATAGAGAACTGGTTGGCAGACAGGAAGCAGAGAGTCAGAATAAATGGGTCCTTTTCAGAATGGCAGGCAGTGACCAGTGGGGTGTCGCAGGGTTCAGTGCTGGGACCCCAGCTATTTACAATCTACATCAATGATTTAGATGAAGTAATTGAATGTAATATCTCCAAGTTTGCAGATGACACCAAGCTGGGTGGCAGTGTGAACTGTGAGGGGCTGCTAAAAGGCTGCAGGGTAATTTGGACAGGTTAGGAGAGTGGGCAAATGCATGGCAGATGCAGTATAATGTGGATAAATGTGAGGTTATCCACTTTGGTGGCAAAAACAGGAAGACAGAATATTATCTGAATGGTGACAGATTAGGAAAAGGGGAGTTGCCACGGGGCCTGGGTGTCATGGTACATCAGTCATTGAAGTTTGGCATGCAGGTACAGCAGGCGGTGAAGAAGGCAAATGGCATGTTGGCCTTCATAGCTAGAGGATTTGAGTATAGGAGCAGGGCGGTCTTACTGCAGTTGTACAGAGCCTTGGTGAGGCCACACCTGGAATATTGTGTTCAGGTTTGGTCTCCTAATCTGAGGAAGGATGTTCTTGCTATTGAGGGAGTACAGCGAAGGTTCACCAGATTGATTCCTGGGATGGAAGGACTGACATACGAGGAGAGACTAGATCAACTGGGCTTGTATCCACTGGAGTTTAGAAGAATGAGAGGGGATCTCATAGAAACATATAAAATTCTGACGGGGTTGGACTGGTTAGAGGCAGGAAGAATGTTCCCGTTGCTGAGTAGTTCCAGAACCAGGGGTCACAGTCTAAGAATAAGGGGTAAGCCATTTAGGACTGAGATGAGGAGAAACCTGTTCCCTCAGAGAGTGGTTAACCTGTGGAATTCTCTACCGCAGAAAGTTGTTGAGGCCAGTTCGTTAGATATATTCGAAAGGGAGTTAGATATGGCCCTTATGGCCAAAGGGATCAAGGGGTATGGAGCGAAAGCAGGAATGGGGTACTGAGGTTGAATGATCAGCCATGATCATATTGAATGGTGGTGCAGGCTTGAGGCTGCCTTCTGCACCTAATTTCTATGTTTCTAAAACTGCAAATGTAACTCCCTTATTTAAAAAAGGAGGCAGACAAAAAGGAAACTATAGACCAATTAGCCTAACATCGGTGGTTGGGAAAATATTGTAATCCATTATTAAAGAAGCAGTAGCAGGACATTTGGAAAAGCAAAATTCGGTCAGGCAGAGTCAGCATGGATTTATAAAGGGGAAGTCATGTTTGACAAATTTTCTGGAGCTCTTTGAGGATGTAACGAAGAGGGTGGATAAAGGGGAACCAGTGGATGTGGTGTATTTGGACTTCCAGAAGGCATTTGACAAGATGCCACATAAAAGGTTACTGCACAAGATAAAAGTTCATGGGGTTGGGGGTAATATATTGGCATGGATAGAGGATTGGCTAACTAACAGAACACAGAGAGTCGGGATAAATGGGTCATTCTCGGGTTGGCAACCAGTAACTAGTGGGGTGCGGCAGGGATCAGTGCTGGGACCCCAACTATTTACAATCTGTATTAATGACTTGGAAGAAGGGACTGAATGTAATGTAGCCAAGTTTGCTGATGATACAACGATGGAAGGAAAAGCAATGTGTGAGGAGGACACAAAAAATATCCAAAAGGACATAGACAGGCTAAGTGAGGGGCAAAGTTATTATTTAAATGGAGAAAGATTGCAAAGTGCCGCAGTACAGCGGGACCTGGGGATACTTGTGCATGAAACACAAAAGGATAATATGCAGGTACAGCAAGTGATCAGGAAGGCCAATGGAATCTTGGCCTTTGTTGCAAAGGGGATGGAGTATAAAAGCAGGGAAGTCTTGCTACAGCTATACAGGGTATTGGCGAGGCCACACCTGGAATACTGCGTGCAGCTTTGGTTTCCATATTTACAAAAGGATATATTTGCTTTGGAGGCAATTCAGAGAAGGTTCACTAGGTTGATTCCGGGGATTCGGGAGTTGACATATGAAGAAATGTTGAGTAGTTTGGGCCTCTACTCATTGGAATGCAGAAGAATTGAGAGGTGATCTTATCGAAACATATAAGCTTATGAGGGGGCTTGACAAGGTGGATGCAGAGAGGATGTTTCCACTGATGGGGGAGACTCGAACTAGAGGGCATGATCTTAGAAGAAGGGGACTGCCCATTTTAAACTTAGATGAGGAGAAATTTCTTCTCTGAGGGTTGTAAATCTATGGAATTCGCTGCGTCGGAGAGTTGTGGAAGCAGAGACATTGAATAAATTTAAGACCGAATTAGACAGCTTCTTAAACGATAAAGGGATAAGGGGTTATGGGGAGCGGGCAGGGAAGTGGCACTGAGGCCACGATCAGATCAGCCATGAGCTTATTGAATGGCGGAGTAGGTTCGAGGGGCCTTATGGCCTACTCCTGCTCCTATTTCTTATGTTCTTATGAATGATGAAGGTCACTCAACCTACCACTAGAAAGAGCCTGAAGTTCCACATTGTGGCATCTCGCTGTCCCTTAAATGATTCCGGGGTTCCCCCTCCACTAGCTGCCTTGAAGCCTATTCCAGGTGCAGATCCCAATTTGTGTGAAGAACCTCCCAACATCAATCCTAAATTTGTCTCTTGCTAGTTTGCAATTGGGGCCCCCTTGTCCTACTGTCCCAGTATAAGGTGAAGCAACTACAGTTTACTTGCCGCTCCTCTCTTTTCTTAGCAATTTATCTTCTAAGTAATCACCTCTATCTTGAACTCTCTCTCTCAAAAAGTTGTTGAGGCTGGGTCAATTGAAAATTTCAAACTCAGATTGAATTTTTTTTTGTTCGGCAAGGGCATTGAGACTGCTTAAGATACAAGAGTTAAGGTACGGATCTGCCATGATCTAATTAAATGGCTTACTCCTGTTACTATGGGGTCAAGTTTCAGCCACCCGCTAGAACGGCACACATTGGAGAGGCCCGCGTAATTTATAGAACAAAAATTGCGCCGAATACTTACTTCGCGATTCTCCGATAGCTGTAGGCCCCTTTCTCCCTCGCGCTGTGCAGCAGGAGCTGCTGGGGGCGGAGCTACAGCCCTGTGCCGGAAACAGTGCCGGCAGCTGCACGCATGCGCAGTAGCTGCCGGCATCCTGTCTCCGGGGCGACGGCCCTATCCCCGGCCGAGTGGTCTGTGCATCTTACCTCGGCGGCGGGGCCCGCCCACCTGGCCTCTCACTGGGGCGGGCCCCGACCGAAGAACTTCTGGCAGCCAGCGCCGTCATTGTCGTCGTCGGGGCCCGGTTTCTTGCTGGGGGTGGGCCCCACCCGAAGAGTTGGCGGCGGCAGCCCGGTATTGGCTGTGTGCGAGCCCCACCCGAAGTCCTCGGCGGGGCCCGGCTTCTTCATCGGCGGCAGAGCCTGCTCGCCCGCATCTTGCTGGGGTGGGCCCTGCCCGAAGAGACGTCGGTAGCCCAGCATCGGCTGCTTGCGGGCCCCGCACGAAGACCTCGGCGGGGCCCAGCTTCTTCGCCGTCTTCTCTCTTTCCCCCGCCCCCCATCATCTTCTCTTCCCCTTCCCCACCATCTTCTTCCCCCCTCCCCATCTTCTTCCCTTCCCCCCCATCTTCTTCCCGTCCCCCCCCAATCTTCTTCCCTTCTTCCCCCAATCTTCTTCCCTTCTTCCCCACCATCTTCTTCCCTCCCCCCACATCTTCTTCCCTCCCCCCACATCTTCTTCCCTCCCCCCATCTTCTTCCCTCCCCACCACCTTCTTCCCTCCCCACCATCTTCTTCCCTCCCCACCATCTTCTTCCCTCCCCACCATCTTCTTCCCTCCCCACCATCTTCTTCCCTCCCCACCATCTTCTTCCCTCCCACCATCTTCTTCCCTCTCCCCACCATCTTCTTCCCTCCCCCCCCATCTTCTTCCCTCCCCCCCCCATCTTCTTCCCTCACCCCCCCCATCTTCTTCCCTCCCCCCCCCATCTTCTTCCCTCAC